>NW_022145447.1:0-15922 GCF_000002235.5 Strongylocentrotus purpuratus
AACAGAATATATAGGACCTTTCAGCGTTATGATTTTGTTACTGTTTCTGCTTTTCTGGTGAAGTGTATATGCGTGTAAATGATCGAAATATACAAAAAGAAGTCATGTTTTGGATGACATTATAACGAGTCACAACTTTCTAACACAATTGGGCTGATAGTTTGTGACTATCAATTTTGAGTTGAGCATGTTGTTTTCGTGAGATATGATTAATCTTCAAAATTTCAAAGATCTGAATAAAAATCACATTATGACGTCATAATAATCTCATTTAAATTTCGTCTATAACACATCCCTGTCCATGTACCTCAAGTTTCAACCCAAATCGAACTTGTAGTTCTCTAGATATAAAACTTAAATCTTCTTTAAGATGACGTCACCTGTTTGGTTTATGTTATTCGAAAGCGCCCGCCTATGTGCGGCTGTGCGCTATATCTCTGTTGTTGCTGGCACAAAATGGATAAGCCAGTTAAATACGTATACATGTACTTTAGATGACCTTTTTAATTTCTTAAATTTCAGATGAAGGCGGACAAAATGTACTATTGAAGGCCTTGTATTTGCTCCAGTAGACCACGAGGAACTGTTCTGGATCTGACAGGTAACGCAAAAACAGGGCATTCCACAGTTATATTAAGAGGGGGTCTTTCGTAACTCTGTGCTGTCATTCAAAGCATTTAGGGTAGATTTTTCGGGACGTCTCTATATCCGAAGTCCCATTGGTCCGAAGTCCCATTGGTCCGAAGTCCCATTGGTCCGAATCCCATTGTCCGAAGTCCCATTGGTCCGAAGTCCCATTGGTCTATACGTTCCATTGGTATAAACGTCCCATTGGTCCGACGTCCCATTGGTCCGACGTCCATTGGCCCGAAGTCCCATTGGTCCGAAGTCCCATTGGTCCGAAGTCCCATTGATCCGAAGTCCCATTGGTCCGGAGTCCCATTGATCCGAAGTCCTATTGGTCCGACGCCCCATAGGATTAGGGTTAGGGTTAGGGTCAGTCAACCTGAACAAGTGGAACTACACAGTATTGTGACGAAACAGGGGTACATGTATATGAAACTTGTGTAGGAGTCTAAGTCCTAGGAATTATTTATGCGCGTGATCTGGGACATTTTGGTGCGTGCTTATGGACCAATCAGCATAAATTGTTCTGCGTGATCAGGAGATTAATAATTCATGGTGAACAGTGACCATCAGCAACGCGTATTGTGAAGGCTGTGCGCGAATTAGCATGCTTTAGCGTGGGGTCCTGAGATCATCTCGTGAGTTCGCAAGATGACGTCAATGTAGTAGGAACGCGTTCTGGTGCTGTTGCCAAGTTGCAAGAAGCCAAGCTTCGGGGTTCAGGGACGAGTCAAGTCGCGGTGCCGTTTCTGGGTCTTCGTTGCTGTTTGCGTACTCCCCGGTCGGGAGTAGGAGCTCATCTCTGACGGTGGACGCTCTGGTGCGGCCGGGTTCGGGAGCTGTAGCTCCGGGTTAGGTAGCAGTAAGCTAAGTGTTATGTAATATATATTGAGTGAAGTTGTAGCTCAAGTCTGTTATTCAGTGTCGAATGTCTAAGATAATTGGGGACAAAGATTTAGATGAAATCTAGTAGGGAAATTAAGACTGATTATTGTGTCTTGATTAATGCTAGAACAAAAGGGCAAGGAGTTGTAGAACTTGGTTTGAGAGGCTAGTGAACTGTGATTCGGTGGTAGATTGCTTGTCGTGGGTTGGACACCATTCGGTGGGGTTTTACGACTGAAGCAATCATTGCCGTAATCATTGGATTAGCTTGCCTAACGAGTTTACTCTTTGCCGTGTTCTGAGCACTTGTGAAGGCTACCTGTTTCATTTGAGATTTATTGCACGTAAGGTTTATATTGTATAACTCACTGTGAGGGTTACTGGTTTCCTGAGAGGGTTTATTAGGACTGCTCAATCGTGTGAGGGTTATTTGGATTACATAGTACAGCCTGCTCTGACGATAAATCGTGTTGAGGGTTACCTTTCTTGTGCGAGGGCTATATGTACATCGGGCTCATAGTGTAAATTGGGTTGAGGGTTACCTTTCCTCTGTGAGGTTATTGGGACAGCTCAATCTGTGTGAGGGTTATTGGAGCTGTGATAATACAGGGATTATATTTGTATAAGTTTGTAATCATGTGGTGCAGTTGACCACGTGAGGGTTACCTAAGGCTAAGTTTACTACAAAGGGTGCAGTAACTGCAGTTGACCCTTGTTATAACTATTCTTGAATAAGTCCTATTGATAATCGTCTTTGGAATAACTGTCTATGTGAGGGTTACCCAGGCACACCTTGAGGGTTACTAGGTTCACTGTGATGGTTACCAAGTTCACTGAGGGTTTACCTAGGTCTGTTGTGAGGGTTACCTGAGTTCACTTTGAGGCCTATCGTCGCTACTTGTCTTGCTCTAATTACATTCAATGAATTACTCAATCACAAAACGGTGGTAAATCTCCACCAAACGAACAGCCCCTAGGCTTAGTCCACCGTTCGTTAATTGTCCCCCCTTTCGTATGGTAGCCGCTCACCGTTCGTTAGGCTAATAGATATTTTGTGGGATAATTGTGTGGGTTGGAGTCCTGGATAAAAAAGACCAGTCCCCTCGGGTTCCCGCCAACACCCGCCGGTTCCGCTACAAATGGTGTCAGGATCGGTTCCGCCACAGTATTCTGTTTCGGACCAATGGGACTTCGGACCAATGGGACTTCGGACCCATGGTACTTCGGAATATTTTTTCTCACAGAAAATCTTTTGAAATTAAGCGCACATTCGACAGAAAGAGCAACAAAAACCAACTTCTGTTGGTCTGGCAATATTTTTTTATCATTAGTAGGCATAACTCACGCTACCAGAAAAGGACAAGGCAAAAACAATTATGAAAGTTGCACCACACTGCCCCATGTACGGCGAAGTGGTTGTCGGCGAAGTGACCGACACCCGGGTGTCGGTCGGGTGTCGGGTGTCATGTGCAAGCTACCAGTTCAATTACCCCCCCCCCCCAAAAAAAAAAAAAAATCGTAAACTTTCTAGAGGATATAATATTGGTAACTCACGTTATGGTAGGTATCTTACAATGCAGTCTGTCCACGTTGGTAAATATATAATATTTGTTTGTAACTATATTCCCAAAATTGGTATAGCGAGGACACGAACGACAAATGCATTACAATGCACCCTGAAAAATGCTCCCCACCATTTTCTGATATTACGGATGCCAAAAATGTCCGGGATAAAAAGGGTCTACATTTCAGCATGGATGTGCGAGTGTCCATGTTGCCCCCCGACATCAACAAAAATCATACTAAAAGCCAACCCCTAGGCTATTCGCATAACAAATGAACCATTACTTCTCTGCCTTAAAAAAGAAACTAACATTACATGTAACACTTTGTATGTGAAAAAGTGCCTAAATAACTTCCTAACAGCCATAATTTTTTTAACAACCCTCCCCCTCCCCCAAAAAATATTTAACAAAAAAGCAGTTAACCATATTCTTACTTCAGTCCCCCCTTAAAAAATTAGTGGACCCGCAGGTGCCTGCCTAAGGTTTAAACCCTATAGTTACGCCACTGGTTAGGACTTAGCCTTGGCATGATCGCAATAAACAATTTCTCGGGTACTCAGGCACTTCCTGTGACCTATGGGTTCTATGTACAACAAATTCTACGAGCTGCATTTTGCCGGTTGAAAATGTACAGTGGGTTTTGTTAGGGGATGGGTTGATCTGTTTTTTTGCAGCACGGTGTTCACAAAGGATTTGATAGCTCGGAATCGAACGATTTCTGCTATTAATTAACATCCTTTAAATTGGTCCATTTCATAAAATAACAACACATAATAGTGATGCTATGTGGCTTTAAACTCAGGTTGTCTTCTTTGAATTGTTTTGGTTTCCAAATTTTCACTTGGATTGTCACACTTTTTTCATCCTCTTTGCTTTGTTCAAAGGTGATCTTTCTCAATTCAAGCATAACCCATTTGTGGTTAAGGAAGGCGCCGAGTACAGGATTAAACTCATATTCAGGTGAGTTGATTCTAATTTATATTGTCAGGTGCCTGCTTTCAAAAATTGCATCAATGGAAATGCAACAGCCACATTATGGATCGCGCTATTGTGCGTAGCATGAAGATTCAAATCAAATTTAGGATTAATAAAATCAAATTCAAGGTGAGTAGATTCTATCATTTCGGAGCCTGCGTTTGAAATATTGAATCATGGAAAACACACCAACCACAAATTTGGGGATCATGTCCTTGCTAATGTGCACACCATGGGGCATGCTTGGAATTTTTCTAAAAGGGAATATATAGACCTTAATCATTTGCAACATAAAAAAATAATAATAATAATAGTCCATGGCCCATGCGTCATGTGAAATCATGGCAAGTGTGCTGTCATTTTCAAGAAAAGTGGGGTTTTTTTGTACTGACCATCATTGGAAAAAAATACTTTTTTGATTCAAATACTGCCCCCATTTTACCAAGTTTAATAAGTCCACATTTTGTTTGAAGTTACACATCCGTGAACGGGTGGAGACCACTGATTCAGTTCCCTGACCTGACAATTCCCCCTTTCGTAAGGTCCAGGCAACTAGACTACAAGAACAGCTTTCGGTTTTTCTTTCTTTCAGCATCAATGTATTAACACAAACTTTAACAGGTCAGTTCAATGACGATATTTGCTGCAATATACTCCGCCCAACTACATCCTTTCTGAAAAGTACAGCAAAAGAAAATGTTGTGTATTTCCTTTAACTCCCAATGCCGAGATAACGCCCTTTACCTTTCAGGCGGCTTGGCTGCACTTGCCATGAATTAGCTGCATTGCCATCGAACAGGCATCAAATGGTCATCAAAAAGGCATCACATCTTTTAGGCATCATTGGACATCAAAAGAGTAGCAATTTGAGCAAAGTTTATAAAGAAAACATTAAAGGCGTACATTCATCAGTCATCAAGAAACATATCATTGATGTAAAAATTATGACTGCTGATGTTCATCTGAAGCTCACGGCATTGTTTAGGCATCAATATAAGGTATTGGGAAGGCATCAAAGTCATCACTGAGCATCAAGCATCACAGGCAGGTATCAAACAGGCATCAAACGGGCATCAAACAGGCATCAGAAGTCATCACTGACTGTCAGGCATCAAAGGGGCATCAAAGAGGCATCAGGGAGGGCATCATTAGTCATGACTGACCATCGAGCACTGAGGAATAAAGAGCATCATAAAACCTGACTGGCCTTCGAGCATTGAGGCATCAACGAGGCAGCAGCAAGGCATCAAAATTATGTCATCACTAGCCATCAGGCATCAAAGGGCATCAAAGAGGCATCCGGAAATCATTAAAAGTTATGACTGAACATCGAGGAATTGAGGCATTAAGAGGCATCGATCAGCAAGGCATCAGAATTAAGTCATCACTTGCCATCAGGCATCAAAGGTGTATCAAAGAGGCACCAGGAAGGCAGCATAAAGGCAGCAGAAGTCATGACTAACATCGAGCGTTGAGTCATCCAAGAGGCATCAGCAAGGCATCAGAAGTATGTCATCACTAGCTATCAGGCATCCAAGGGGCATCAATTAAGAGGAACCAGGTATTAGATATTATGACTGACAATCTAGCATTGACGCATCAAAGAGGCATCAACAACACATTAGCGTTAAGTCATCACTAGCCTCAGGCATCAAAGTGGCATCATGAGGCACCAGGAAGGCATTCGAGGTCATGACAGACCATCAGGCATCAGCAAGGCATCACGAAGGCATCACGAAGGCATCATAAGTTATGACTGACCATCGAGCATTGAGGCATCAAAGAGGCATCACCAAGGCATCAGAGTTAAGTCATCACTAGCCATCAGACCTCAAAGAGCACCAGGAAGGCATTAGAAGCTACGACTGACCATCGAACATTGAGGCATCCAGAGGCCTCAGCAAGGCAACGAATTAGGTCATAACTAGCCATCAGGCATCAAAGGGGCATGGATGAGGCACCAGGAAGGCATTCGTGGTCATGGCAGACCATCAGGCATAAAAGTGGCATCAAAGATCACGAGGAAGGTATCAGAAGTCACGACTGACCAGCGAGCATTGAGGCATAAATGAGGCACCAGCAAGGCATCAGACTAAAGTCATCTCTAGCCATCAGGCATCAAAGGGGCATCAAAGAGGCACAAGTAAGGCAATAGAAGTCATGAATGACCATCGAGCATTGAGGCATCAAAGAGTCATCAGTATTAGGCATCAGATTTAAGTCATCACTAGCCATTTGGCATCAAAGTGACATCAAAGAGGCAACAGGAGCATTAGAAGGCATTAGAATACATCAAAGTTATATACAGATTATTAAGAAATCTATAGGGAATATCATCCAAAAGACTTTACACCGAAAGCGAAAAGATCAATATTCAAAAAGGAGTCAAATAAGACAATTGTGTACAATATTGCATAAACTCTTCAGTGCCGCAACGCCCTATTTCGGTAAATTGATGTATCTCACTTTATAAGGACATTTTGAGAAAAAGTAACTTAAATATTTACCTATTTGCAGTGTGTTGTGGGGGGTTTGCAAGACTGCCAAGCTGTTTTTTTTCTGATGTCCTGGCAGCCATGATGATGTTATCTTTTGTAAGTTGCATATTTTACGGGTTTGATATTTTTGAAACTATGTAAAGGTCCTGTGAAGATACATCAATTCATTAAAAAAAGACTTATAATTAAAAGTTTTGATTTGTCGTGTAATAATGATCCAAACAAAACAAAGAAGCTAAAAAACAAAATAAAACGTGTCAATGGATAAGCGAGCAAACACAGTACAAGACATCATAGAAGATGATGAAGAGAAATGGAAAGCGGGCAGGGCATGTTGTGGACTGAACAATGACAACAGATGGACAAAGCTGTGCATGGAGACCAAGAGAGTCAGTTCACGTATTTGCAACGTTAATACCATCCGTATTTTTCCCCCATATTTGCCCTCATATTTGGGTATATTTGGTTTTTTTTTATTTTGAAAAAAAAAGGTGATTCTACTTTGCACAGCCTTACTTTATTAACATATTTCTAAAGCATATAAGTTACTGAATAATTATGAGGACGTAGTAACGATCCAAAATGCTACTATTTATACCAGTGGCGTAGCCATGTGGGGGGGGGGGCGACAGCCCCCCATGAAACCTTGTCGCCCCCCAGTCGCCCCCACTGAGATTTTGAGTTTCTAAAAAACATTATCATTGATCTACATGACGCCCCCCATGAAATGTTCCAGCCCCCCCCCCCCAGCGGCCCCCCCCCCCCCCCACTGAAAAATTCCTGGCTATGCCACTGATTATACCCAAAAGTTGCGCATTTACCTGGCTCCAGATATCTTCGAGTAGTCTTCAAGTAGTGTTGCCAAACCTGAAGTACATGTTACAGACAGGACAGACAGGACAGACAGGACAGACGGGACAGACAGACAGACGGATAGATGATAGATAGATAGATAGATAGATAGATAGATAGATAGATAGATAGATAGATAGATAGATAGATAGATAGATAGATAGATAGATAGATAGATAGATAGAGATAGATAATAGATAGATAGATAGATAGATAGATAGATAGATAGATAGATAGATAGATAGATAGATAGATAGATAGATAGATAGATAGATAGATAGATAAAAAATTAAGGGTGGCATCAACCTACATTTCTTCTTCCATCCCTTAACTAATTGATCTGACATGGTTGCCTGCTTTTACCACAAAATGCCGTCCAACGTGTAATATTCCACTTGGCTGGTACATGGTCCATGCACTATACAGAGGTCGAGCGTGTGGCACAGGTTAAATGTCTGGGTTCCCTCAAGACAACGAACGGCGTCTGCTCAACAGACATCAAGAGCAGAATAACAATGGCAAAGAAGCGCACACTGGGTGAGGTGCCCATCTGGAAAGATAGAGGCGTCAGCAGGAAAGTCCTACTCCATATAGTATGTGCCCTCATCTGGCATGTCCTGAACTATATATACGAGCTGCAGAGAAACGCGCTCTTAGGGCTGTTAAAATGTGGGTCTATCGCAGGATTCTCCGCTTTACCGGGAGAGACAAACGGACCAATGACAGCATCCTCTAGGAGCTCAGCACCACAAGAACCCTGCTCGCCAATATGAAAACCACGAAACAGCTTCTTTGGCCACGCGCGAAGGACAGGTGGTTTGGCTTGGGACATAATTGCTGGATACCATCCAGGAAGAGGCGGAGAGGCCGGCCATGGCGACAGTATATAGCTGACATCCGCAACTGGACAGGTCTGTCGCTTGGGGCTGCAGCCCGATCGGGCAAGGAGAAAACATCTCGAGGAATCTGGTGCGGTTGGCTGCCAGAGACGGGGAAGGCTAATCTCCGTTAGCGGAGGCATACAGAAGATCAAGGATGAGAGCGGCACAGGCCCTCGCCAGCTTGGGAAGGCCTTCACCTTGCAGTGGGCAGATAACGGTTGAGAATGATAATGATGATGACTTCTGCACTCAGGCGTGTGGTCCGAACAGAATAGACTTAAAGTAAGGTTTTTTCGTGATTCTTGAATAATTGTTGTCTTTATTTTTTTTGGTCGGTATCCAATAAAGGTCCACGTGAGGGTGTCTCTGGACTGTGCGTATTTTGAAGCTGTTACAGAAAAGGCATCAGAGGTGAGTGAATGTACGGACATGCAATTTGTCCGCTCACCCGTGTTGCATTTTGATTTTAGTCACACAATGACCCCACATATCGTCTTTTTATATATTGTCTTCGGATGTTTTCATTTCATATTATGCGTTGTTTTTGTGGCCCCTACACTTACACTTACACTTATAAAGTGTCGTCTTTTGTGATTATTTGTTTTATTTTGTATTTCGTAGCTTTCATACATTTTTGTTTAGTTTTTGTTTTTCATACCGTGTTTGTTCATTGTGTATTGTTTTGGTCGAATAAATCATAAAAATAATAATAATATAATATCCAGTCCAGTCCCAAGGCCTTTCACAAGCTGTTGAAATGACCTCTGACTAATGCATTCTTTTGTTATTAGTCATCCTCTACTACGTATGACCAGATTTTTAAAATGTATATGTGATTTTTTGTGAATGGACTTGTAGTGTACTGAACTTGAATAGAACACTGCATGGGCGCCTTTTTGTGAGAAAAACACCCGTAGTACAGGGCAACCATCTTTTTTTCTGGACCCCCCCCTCCAAAAAAAGTCTCAATGTGACGCGACATGGTGCCCTAATTATAGCTGCCTTTTCTTTGTTTGTGCTGAGGAACCATCGCAGTTAAGGGTATTGCTTAGGGATGCAAAATCCATGATCACTTGTAAATCTACTTTAATTAATGCTGAAAATGGATAGAACAAAATAGGGTGTAGGGAATTCTAGAAATGCTTGAATTTTAAGTTCTAGCCTATTGTAAATAGGCTAGAAGGATGTTCTGGCAATATTTAACACCGTCCACATTGAAACACAAAATATCAAAAAAAACAATGTGCCCAACCTAAAAATTGATTGAAATTTTCATTACAAATTGCTGAGTCATGTACCCCCGAAACCCCACTTAGACCAAAAGTAATACCTATGGCGATTTTTAGAGACATTTTTACATTTTACCTTCCGGTCTATCGATGCGCATGTGTGCAGAGTTTGAATTTGTTAGGAAACTGGTCTATTTCGAAGTCCCATACAAGGGCGGATCCAGACAACTTTTTTTGGGAGGGGCAGGAAATCTTCTTCACCCAAAAACTGGGTCCAAAATTTTACGGCGTGGGTTTCGGTGCCCGCTTAAGGGCCCCGATTTTTTTAGGGGGTATTTTAGACGCTCTGTGTGTACTTTGTCCAATTTATTTTCGAGCAAAACGTGGTGGTGTACGCAGTGGATGCCTTTTTACGACTGCGCTTTAAAAAAATATGAGCACTTTTTTGGAGAAGGGGGGGGGGGCCAGGGAGCATGACCTCCGCCCCCCACGCCGTAATTGTTTTGGACCCACTTTTTTGGGACCAAAATTTTTTTGGCCCCCCAAAAATTGTGTTCTGGATCCGCCCTTGTCAGTCGGTCGGTCGGTTGGCTGGCTCCTCAAATCCAGGAATGCAAATAACATGTACAGTTTGAGTAAAAAAAAAGCGGAACGCCAGCCCCCAAAAACATATTTTATATTTTAAATAGTATGTAGCACCGAAACTAATAATGACTGTAAAGCTAATTTCATAGAAGGCAATTTTAGATTTAAAAAAGTACTGAAATTGCTCGAACCTTTCAAAGAATATTACCATTTAAATACGGTGATCTAAAACTTAAAATGCGATTTCAAGAATAGTCGTCACAATTGTCTTCAAACATCCTCAGCGATAAAACCTTATTTAAAACTCAAAAATATTAAACAAAGCTCTTTTGAAGGCCCGTCTTCTTTGTTTTATTTTAAAGTGGATTGTAGAAGTGATATTGTTTGCCTAAGCAGGGTTGTTAGTAAAGATATTGTGTACTAAAGTTGTTGACAGTTGTTAAAACAGGTATTCCGTGTCATTATCTTTGTTGTTCCAAACAGGACACAATATATTGCTCTCTCTTTTTGGACGAAACGCTTTTTAGGGTCATTGCGTTTAAATGGTGATATAGGCCTATTCTACGAACGGATTATGCAATTTCATTTTTGTTTTTTATCTAAAAGCAGTTTCTGAAAATTGGTTTTACAGTCATAATTATTGTCGGTGCTACAAATTTTTACTATTTTTTTTTGTTGGGGGTGGGGGTTGGATTCCGCTTTTTTTGACTCACCCTGCATAAGCCAGAGTTGTAATGAGTCACTGATTTTAGTGACTCGAGTCGAGTCGAGTCATTTTAAAGAAGTGACTCGAGTCGAGTCAAGTCATTAGGTCAAGACGGTCGAATTGAGTCGAGTCGAGTCACAGTGTGTGGACGAGTCGAGTCGAGTCGAGTCGAGTCAAGTATTTAGCTCTAGTTAATTCGAGTCACAGATATTTGAGCACTATACAATCAATAAACACAAGAGTGAAAGTCATTTTTTTAGCCTTTTAAATTTTACATTCGGGCTACTGCTAAGGGGTGCCAGCTGATCGTCATTCAACTAATGGGGACACTGATCAAACCACGTATGTAATATGTATACATTTATTCGCGAACATTCTAACGTGACGTGAAAAAAAACCGGCACCGGCGTAAGTCATTGCAAATATTTTTCGCAAAGTTTTGCTTATGTTTTTGGATTCGAGTCTCAATAGCCTTCCTCGAGTCGAGTCATTCTGATGATGGACTCAGTCGAGTCGAGTCATTGCTCGCAGAGACTCGAGTCGAGTCGAGTCATTTGCCCTTAGGGACTCGAGTCACCAAAAATTGTGACTTGAGTCGGACTCGAGTCGAGTCATTACAACTCTGCATAACCCCAATCAACCACTTGTTCTTTGCAGTGGACAAGGCCAATTTTATGTTTGGAGTTACAGACCCAAAACGGAGGAGCACATCTTCCAGAGTCCCGTGGATGAGTTACCCGCGGGTTTGTTAGGCCGTGGTGACTATATTGTCAAGAGTAAATTCACAGACGATGACAAGAATATCTACTTGGAGTGGGAGTGGAGTTTCTCCGTTAAGAGAGATTGGAATAAGATTATAGTGATGATTTCCTACAAAGGAAATTGGTCTACTGGAAGTGCGGTTTACTTGTAGATGATGCTGTTGGTTTTTGAAGGGGTACATCATGAATGTGAAATTCTTAATAATTTATGTTATCATGGTTCAGCAAGTATAGGGATATGTTAGTTAAATGTATGCCACAACATATACAATGAATATGTAATTGATTTTTTTCCCAAAGTGGCACTTTTTTTTTGAAGGAATTAATTGTGGCATTAGTCATCAGCATTGCCAATGATGACTTTTTTTTAGTCTCTCAGAAAAAGGAACTGCATGTTTCCCCCCCCCCCAAAAAAAAAATGTGTACATGTATATGGATGCCATCATCTATGTACATAACAAAACAAATGACGTATACTTGTTTTGTATGAACATTGCCTTTTCTCATTTTATCAGAGCAACTTGTACAACTCTTTCATTTTGTGGAGTCTATAAACAACGCATTTATTAGGAATACATTTTGATGATGCTATTTTGTTGTAATCGCTTATTAATTACTTTTGGGAATAAATGATACATGTTAGTTGTATAGCAGGCTTTATTTTATCTTTGCAGCCTGCTCAGGCTGTAATTAGACTATTTTGCCATAGATATAGATATTTTCTGTTTTGTATATTTTAATTGTTAAAGGTTTGGTTTAATATATGGTTTTGCTTTAGGTGCATAATATGATGTTATATTTCCGCAATGATGTATGGCTTGTTTTGCCATAGTATGATCTGGTGTCTTCTATGTTTGTCATCTAATTCATGGAGATTTTGACCAAGCGCTTTGGGAAACCTGGTAACATAAAGCCACCAGTATTACAACAGTTGCATGCCTACCACCCCGGCAAGCTTTTTTTGTCAGCACTAGAATGTAGTTTCTTTAATGAAAGCATGGAATACATTACCTCATCAAATAACGATCAGCCCATGTTGGCATAAATATCAAGATGAGGGCAACAAACGAGGACCAAAATGACACGTTATTTGAAAGCACTGTGTACTTTAACAATGTAGTAGTTTCCATTTTGGATTGGCGAAGCCCCCTATACCTTGGAAGTGGGCCAGAGGCATGCGTATTGATTTTTCCTGAAGCCCTTTCAAAGAAGTCTGTTAATGGTCATTGTCTATAAGCCATTTGCATTCTGCACACAAATGGTAATGTTATATATTTCACTAGGTTAGTTTTGAATCAATATCAGGTACAATGTAGAATCATTCCACATTGATACTTTGTCTACCATGTCTTACTATAAAAGTAATCTTGATTCTATATAGTTTACCATACTCAGGAACTAGTCGGTTAGGGTCGGTATGAGTAGCAAATGAGTAGCACTTCAACTTTCATGGGTGTTTTGTTTGGTTTGTTAAAGAAACCTCGTGCTTCCCGTCATTGAACTTTAACCAAGTTGAAAAAAAGTCGAACATTCCATTTTCAAGTGCTGACTAAGTTCAGCACGAAATCCAATCAGCACCTGCAAGTTATCCAATGATATTTAAAACTACAAAAGCCTATGTTACACAAAGGCTCTATACAGGAAAATCACCATCGTGCGCTTGACAAAACCAACTTACAAAACTGTCATACTTTTTATATCAAGTTTATCCATATTGGGGCCTTTTAGTTTTGAAATAATTTCAACTGGATTCAGTTTTCTATGCTCTTCTGTTAGATTAGCCTATATGACTTAATTGGATGCAGTCGCAAATGAAACGAAAGTCAATGTCTACCTTATACTCGTAATCATGTTTAGTTTGGTACAGGAATGGATAGATAAATAAATAAATAATGCTTATATCTTTTTGTGAAAGAGTGTTTTAATTTTTTCCATATAAGGTCTGCAAACATCTGTTTAAAATCCTGTTAGTTGGGGACGCTAGTTGGTGCACAAACAGCAACACCCCGCCCTCTACATTATCGATGCTGATAGTGGCGGGTTTAATTATGGTCTACCCTACGAGAACTGACCCGCTTACCGGGTCAACGTTGACCGTTGGCTTCGCGACTGTCAACCGTTGGTCTGGCGAAATATTAAACGTTGGATATGTGGTTCGGCATTCTTCTGGACGTTGGCCATCAACGTTGGATTAACAAAAAAACAAGTTGGCGCACCATTATTTCGCAACTTTAGGCGACGTATCCCCCATCCTGCCACTACGCTCATACATACGACGCATTGTAACGTCCGGCCCGACCAATTTTTGACGTTTGGCCAACGTCGAATATACATCAACTGTTTCGTCTGAACAATGTTGACAGCCGACGTCAAATATTACTAATAACTTCTGACAACAACGCTGGCAAATCAACCTCATAATAGTATAACGAACCGTCGTCAACGATGGCATTTTAATAGCAGGCCGACGTCGAAAATTAGCCTACAGACTTTTTACTAACTATATTGAACAACGTTGGCAGGCCCACCTCAAAATACAAACTGATCGTCAGTGTCGCACAATTAACGTACGTTGGAAGGCTGTCCTCGAACTGTTTACCGTCGTCACCGGCAGCTGTCGGCCGGCCAGCGTCATTACCGATCACCAAGTGTTAGCCAGAACGGGCAGCCATGCCGACGTCAGCAAAATGTTTGCATGCGACGTCTTTAATTAACGTAAGTACAACGTTGGCAGGCCGACATTAAACATATATACACCCGACCGATCGTCGACATCAAAATATATACACACCCGACAGATCGTCAAAGTCGGCAATAATATACCGCGGAAACTAAAACAGATCAGGGCGTCAATCGCTTCTTAAAAGTTGGGGATATACCTTGATCAGAACTAATGCGAGCGCGAAGCGCGAAGCCCCTACAGCGTGGGGGGGGGGGGGGTTCGGGGCCAAGTGCCGCGAAAATTTGATTCTAGACACTCTCCGTGGTGCGATCTGAGGCAATTTCTGACCACTTTTTTTTTTTTTTTTGCAAAAGACAATCATTTAAACCACATTTTCGAGGTTGAAGTCATTGAATCAGCTATATTCTGAGCTATAGACGTGGGTTCCGGGCAGCGCTTAAGAGGGCCCTGTAGGTCCTGAAATCCCTGGAAAACTGTTTTTGGGTCGTTTACTTATCCTAATTCGAACATCTTGTTCAAAAGAAACCACACTAATGTCTTCACCGTTAGCGAGAAAAGACGATAAAACCCCGGGTGTTTACAGCGCACCCTACGGAGTACACTCTAAAAGCATTAGTCAGTTTCGACTAGAAACCAGTGAAATTCGACTAGCTATTCAGGGTCAGCTGGGTGCAACTGAAAATCAGGCAATCTGACTAGATATTTCCAGTCAGTATTAATATGGGGAAAATAGTTATGCAATAACTGAATTTGGAGTCGAACCCAACTACTTTTCAGTATGAAACTTTGCATGTTTAATTAAATTCCTACAGTCAATTTTCAATAACTAGAAAACCAGTCAATATTTTGACTAAGTAGTTTTAAGAGTGTAAAAATACACATTTCTGTCGCTTGGTCAATGTACTTTGTACGATACATGTTGTGTGTGTCAATACAGCACCGTGCTTGCGAGCAGTGACCAATCACCAATGCTCAAAAATGAGGGTTCTACGGTCTGCAAAGGCGAACACTTGGTTTTCAAACATTTGATATTGTAGTGGGGGATTGACGCCCATGATGCAGACTGTTGGCGTACCATTCCGATTGTAAGTTTACACAACGTTGGCAGGCCGGAAAAAAAGTCGTCGATTATACACTTTTTACCAACGACAGAACAACGATGTCGGGTCGACTTTATGGACCGCCAGCCGTCGGCATATCCGCATACGTCTGCAAGCCGACTGCGACTGTTCCAACATTGACCGATGTTGGGCCAACGTATATCATTCCCTGACGTTGTTTAACATATTAAGTATGGCATATCGACTCGGTCCCTTTGAACTAATCTGAGTATCACCCGTTATCCACGAGCCAATCCTGTACAACGTCTGACATCTCTGACATTTAAATTTATGCAAGCCGTGCGCCAGCCAATCGGAGTCAACTTTACTAAATCGTGACGTCATTTCATTCCTAAATCAGGACTAAACGATTTGATTGGTCAATTCGAATGCAGTGTTTTTGTAATGCAACAACTGCCGGGCACGATATCGCGTATTACTATACCTCATACATATTCATGTTGAGAGCCGAACTCTCACTGTCAATTCATCAACACGTGCCAGATGTTATTTTTTGCTGTTTACCAAGTGCGCGCGAGGATTCACGCACAGGGTAAATGCGCATGCGTAGTAGA
>NW_022145448.1:0-107340 GCF_000002235.5 Strongylocentrotus purpuratus
TTGAAATTTGTCTTTCTTTCTTCTAGAACTTGTGGAGCTCACAGTTGGAGACAAGGCTTAGTTTGTTCAGAGCAGAGGTTGGGGAATTCAGCTGTGGTCATGGCTTTGTTTCTCCGATCCTGACAAGTTTCAATTTAAGAGCGTAAAGCACTCTCCCTTAAGGTCAATGGATGCACTTGCCTTTCAAGGTCACTTTGTGTAAGAAAAAATTTAAAAATCAAGTTTAAAAACAGAGTTTTATTATTTTCAAATGTAGAATGGCATGTGTTACTTTTTTTTTTTGCTTAAGGCTCAGAAAATCTTCATTTAGCAATCTCCTTCATTACAATTGTTTGTATTTCAAACTTTGAGCAGTGCCTTATTTGTATATTGTGAACTTATATTCATCCAAGTTAATTTTCAGTGAATATGTGAAGATATTCCTAGTGCAATTTGATATTAGTTTATAATCCATTCCTCTTTCCATTCCACAATGTATCATCTGTTAAGAGCAAGAAGGGCTTAAAGGGATTTGAGTTCTGTTTTCATACCGCAAATGCCTTCAAAGTGCATGGTTATTGCTCTTATTCTTATCTATACATATCTAGTGCCCTTTTAGGACCTAAATTGCTATATAAGGTAAATTTTAGAACCCCAAATGTGTGAACTTAGCAAATACGATCATACCAATTCAGCTCCACTTAAAAAAAATATGGTGACCGTTAATTACTTAATTAATTAAAATAACAATACATGGGCCGGCTGGTTGTACGTAATATAGCCAACCGAAAAAGCCAATAAAAAAGCCAACATCCATTGGCTGAAATACAACGTAAAAGCGCTATTTCGTTTTTTCAACAGCTTTTTCAAATTATTGAATATTTGTGGTGGTACACAAATATATAAATCGTTAATCTATGGTATTTCACCCGTCTCTGAACCGATTTTGATCAAACAAAGATGATTTTGTCAATTAATTGTATGTTCTTTCAAATTTGTTTTTCATATATCTCACAACAAAAATTATTTTGTGTAGTGCCCTCTGCAACAGAACTCAACTATCCCTTTAACTGTATGTTGAAAGATTTGGCTAACACCCTTCTGTCTCCAAATAAACATCTTGTACACTTGGCATCCATCATGTAACCCCATTCCGCTTTACTATCCTTCTCTTACCTTCCAATTCCAATTCAAAGAAGATTGAAAAGTGTATTGATTCCTCAAACTGTTATATTCCTGATTTGTTTGCTTTGATTTATCGGTCCTTTTGAAATATCCTTGCTCGTTATTTTACTGAACAAATCCATTGTGTTTGAAGTTTTCTTTTGATTTTGGCGACAAATCAAGGACCATTTTGGGGTGCACTTTTATGGCACCAGTATGCATCACAATATATTAATGTTCCAAGAAGATAGTAGGTATTCCTGAAGGTGAAAGGTCAAAGCTAGGTCACAGGTCAATGAGGTCACTTTTCATAAGAACACATGTTTTGATACCATTGTATGGGCATGCATATTAATTTTATGATCATTGTTATTCACATTTTTATATGATTCTAGGAGTTACCGTATTGATACATGTATAGTTTGAGCATGAGTTTTTGTAAACTATTCGTGAAGACAGAAGAGGAGAATTTTCTCTATCAAGTAAACATCAGATTTTCAGAATACCTGCTCTCATTCTTTTTGGGGTGAGGTTCCCTTTAATATTTTTTAAGGGATTCATGTTCATTTCAATTTCTAAAACCCAGATATTCTTTTTTCTATGAAAAAAAATGCATAATAATGCTGATTTAAAAATGAAATGGTAAATATGTTTAATTTCTTTTATTGCGTTACAGGTTGATCCTTTTGTATTCCATATCTTTTGTGAGGAAGTCTGCAAACTCTAGCTGTTTAAAGTAGATTCATATTCATTGTCATAAGAAACTGAAATCGAGTGGAGTATAAACATTTATGTTTGTTAATGCATGTGCATATGTCTGACTGTTACGACAGGGACTGTGCATCAAAAGAACTAAATTAATTCTGAAATAAATTCTGAAATTACTGTGGCCAAACTTGCTAGACAATATACAATATGTTATTTCTGAGATATTTTAGATTGGAAAATTGTAAGCTATACAGGTAGAAAGAGGTTGATCTCTAGTATTTGATTTTTAATATAAATATTTTTCTTGCTTAACAAGTTTGCAATATATATATATCAAGGTTATCATCCAATGAAGTATTGAAATTGACACCTTCGAAGCTTTAACTATGATTTTTTATGCCTCCGCCACCGAAGTGGTGCGGGGCATCATGTTTTCGGGTTGTCCGTCCGTACGTCCGTCCTTACTGTTCGTCCGTACTGGTCCGTCCCGTTTTGAACCGTATCACAATATCTACAGAACCTTTAATATTTAAACTTAAGACTCGGAATAGTATTTATCACCATAGGAAGACGATCTGATTAGATTTTGGAGTACGTAGGTCAAAGGTCACAGGTCACAGAGGTCAACTTATGAAATTCCTTGTATTGAGTTGTTAGCGCGATATCTCAAGAACCATTTGAGATTTAAAACTTTCAAACTTAAGATAGTATGTATCACCATAGGAAGACGATCTGATTAGATTTTGGAGACGTATGTTCAAAGGTGCAAGGGTCCAGAGGTCCTTTATGAATTCCATACATGAGATTGTTATCATGATACTCAAGAACCACTGGAGATTTAAAACTTCAAACTTAGTGATAGTGTTTATCCTATAGGAAACCTCTGAGTAGATTTTGGAGCACGTAGGTCAAAGGTCAAGGGTCACAGAGGTCAACTTATAAATCATACATTGAATCGTTATCGCGATATCTCAGAACCACTGGAGAATTTTCACTTCAAACTAATGATATAATATCCCCATATCATATATTCTAAGAACCACTTGAGATTTAACTCAACTTATGATAGTGGGTGTATCACCATAGGAAGACAATCTGATTAGATTTGGAGCACGTAGGTCAAAGGTAAGGTCACGAGGTCAACTTATGAAATTCCATACTTGAGATTGTTGTTATCATGATATCTCAAGAACCACTGGGGATTTAAAACTCCAAACTTGTTTAAATTGCTCAATGGCGGAGGCTCATTTTCGACTGCGCGCAGTCAAAATTCCATCTAGTTTTTTTTAATAGGCTAGTTTCTCCACAATGAATGTACCTACATGCCATTAGATGGATCTTGACCCCCATATCCCTTTGAAAGGGGCGTAGGGGCAAATATTGTGATAATTTGAATAAACACCAATTTCAGGCCGAAATGGTAAGGGCCGGGTGGTTCAGCATTTTCGAGGAAAATATTATATTTTTTGAATAGGCTAGTTTCCCCACAATGAATGTACATACATGCCATTAGATGGATCCTGACCCCCATATCCCTTTGAAAGGGGCGTAGGGGCAAATATTGTGATAATTTGAATAAACACAACTTTCGGCCGAAATGGTAAGGGCCGGGGTGGTTCAGCATTTCGGAGGAAAATATTTATTTTTTTTAATAGGCTAGTTTCCCCACAATGAATGTCATACATGCCATTAGATGGATCCTGACCCCCATATCCCTTTGAAGGGGCGTAGGGGCAAATATTGTGATAATTTGAATAAACACCAATTTCAGGCCGAAATGGTAAGGGCCGGGGTGGTTCAGCATTTTCGAGAAAATATTATATTTTTTGAATAGGCTAGTTTCCCCACAATGAATGTCCATACATGCCATTAGATGGATCCTGACCCCCATATCCCTTTGAAAGGGGCGTAGGGGCAAATATTGTGATAATTTGAATAAAACACCACTTTCGGGCCGAAATGGTAAGGGCCGGGTGGTTCAGCATTTTGGAGGAAAATATATTTTTTTTTAATAGGCTAGTTTCCCCACAATGAATGTACATACATGCCATTAGATGGATCCTGACCCCCATATCCTTTGAAAGGGGCGTAGGGGCAAATATTGTAAATTTGAATTATCACAACTTTCGGCCGAAATTAAGGTCCGGGTGGTTCAGCATTTTGGAGGAAATATATATTTTTTTTAATAGGCTAGTTTCCCCACAATGAATGTCCATACATGCCATTAGATGGATCCTGACCCCCATATCCCTTTGAAAGGGGCGTAGGGGCAAATATTGTGATAATTTGAATAAACACCAATTTCAGGCCGAAATGGTAGGGCCGGGGTGGTTCAGCATTTTGGGAAAATATTTTTTTTTTGAATAGGCTAGTTTCCCCACAATGAATGTACATACATGCCATTAGATGGATCCTGACCCCCATATCCCTTTGAAGGGGCGTAGGGGCAAATATTGTAAAATTTGAATTATCACAACTTTCGGGCCGAAATTAGAAGGTCCGGGTGGTTCAGCATTTTGGAGGAAAATATTATTTTTTTTGAATAGGTTAGTTTCCCCACAATGAATGTCCATACATGCCATTAGATGGATCCTGACCCCCAATCCCTTTGAAAGGGGCGTAGGGGCAAATATTGTGATAATTTGAATAAACACCAATTTCAGGCCGAAATGGTAAGGGCCGGGTGGTTCAGCATTTTGGAGGAAAATATTATTTTTTTGAATAGTTAGTTTCCCCACAATGAATGTACATACATGCCATTAGATGATCCTGACCCCCATATCCCTTTGAAAGGGGCGTAGGGGCAAATATTGTAAAAATTTGAATTATCACAACTTTCGGGCCGAAATGTGTAAGGTTAGTTTTCCCCACAATGAATGTCCATACATGCCATTAGATGGATCCTGACCCCCATATCCCTTTGGAAGGGGCGTAGGGGCAAATATTGTGATAATTTGAATAAACACCAATTTCAGGCCGAAATGGTAAGGGCCGGGTGGTTCAGCATTTTGGAGGAAAATATTATTTTTTTTAATAGCTTAGTTTTCCCCACAATGAATGTCCATACATGCCATTAGATGGATCCTGACCCCATATCCCTTTGAAAGGGGCGTAGGGGCAAATATTGTGATAATTTGAATAAACACCAATTTCAGGCCGAAATGGTAAGGGCCGGGGTGGTTCAGCATTTTGGAGGAAAATATTATATTTTTTGAATAGGCTAGTTTCCCCACAATGAATGTATATACATGCCATTAGATGGATCCTGACCCCCATATCCCTTTGAAGGGGCGTAGTGGCAAATATTGTAAAAATTTGAATTATCACAACTTTCAGGCCGAAATTAGAAGGTCCGGGGTGGTTCAGCATTTTGGAGGAAAATATTATATTTTTTTTAATAGGCTAGTTTCCCCACAATGAATGTCCATACATGCCATTAGATGGATCCTGACCCCCATATCCCTTTGAAAGGGGCGTAGGGGCAAATATTGTGATAATTTGAATAAACCCATTTCAGGCCGAAATGGTAAGGGCCGGGGTGGTTCAGCATTTTGGAGGAAAATATTATATTTTTTTGAATAGGCTTTTTTCCCACAATGAATGTACATACATGCCATATTTAGAATTGATCTTGACCCCCATATCCCTTTGAAAGGGGCGTAGGGGCAAATATTGTGATAATTTGAATAAACACCAATTTCAGGCCGAAATGGTAAGGGCCGGGTGGTTCAGCATTTTGGAGGAAAATATTATTTTTTTGAATAGGCTAGTTTCCCCACAATGAATGTCCATACATGCCATTAGATGGATCTTGACCCCCATATCCCTTTGAAAGGGGCGTAGGGGCAAATATTGTGATAATTTGAATAAACACCAATTTCAGGCCAAATGGTAAGGGCCGGGTGGTTCAGCATTTTGGAGAAAATATTATATTTTTTGAATAGGCTAGTTTCCCCACAATGAATGTCCATACATGCCATTAGATGGATCCTGACCCCCATATCCCTTTGAAAGGGGCGTAGGGGCAATATTGTGATAATTTGAATAAACACCACTTTCGGGCCGAAATGGTAAGGGCCGGGGTGGTTCAGCATTTTGGAGGAAAATATTATTTTTTTTTTAATAGGCTAGTTTCCCCACAATGAATGTACATACATGCCATTAGATGGATCCTGACCCCCATATCCCTTTGAAGGGGCGTAGGGGCAAATATTGTAAAAATTTGAATTATCACAACTTTCGGCCGAAATTAGAAGGCCGGGGTGGTTCAGCATTTTGGAGAAAATATATATTTTTTTTAATAGGCTAGTTTCCCCACAATGAATGTACATACATGCCATTAGATGGATCCTGACCCCCATATCCCTTTGAAAGGGGCGTAGGGGCAAATATTGTGAAATTTGAATTATCACAACTTTCAGGCCGAAATTGTAAGGTCCGGGGTGGTTCAGCATTTTGGAGGAAATATATTTTTTTTTGAATAGGTTAGTTTCCCCACAATGAATGTCCATACATGCCATTAGATGGATCCTGACCCCCATATCCCTTTGAAAGGGGCGTAGGGGCAAATATTGTGATAATTTGAATAAACACCAATTTCAGGCCGAAATGGTAAGGGCCGGGGTGGTTCAGCATTTTGGAGGAAAATATTTTTTTTTTTAATAGGTTAGTTTCCCCACAATGAATGTACATACATGCCATTAGATGGATCCTGACCCCCATATCCCTTTGAAAGGGCGTAGGGGCAAATATTGTAAAAATTTGAATTATCACACTTTTTTCAGGCCGAAATTAGAAGGTCCGGGGTGGTTCAGCATTTTGGAGGAAAATATATTTTTTTTTAATAGGCTAGTTTCCCCACAATGAATGTCCATACATGCCATTAGATGGATCCTGACCCCATATCCCTTTGAAAGGGGCGTAGGGGCAAATATTGTGATAATTTGAATAAACACCAATTTCAGGCCGAAATGGTAAGGGCCGGGGTGGTTCAGCATTTTGGAGGAAAATTTTTTTTTTAATAGGCTAGTTTCCCCACAATGAATGTACATACATGCCATTAGATTGATCCTGACCCCCATATCCCTTTGAAAGGGGCGTAGGGGCAAATATTGTAAAAATTTGAATTTACACAACTTTCGGGCCGAAATGGTAATGTTATTTTCCCCACAATGAATGTCCATACATGCCATTAGATGGATCCTGACCCCCATATCCCTTTGAAAGGGGCGTAGGGGCAAATATTGTGATAATTTGAATAAACACCAATTTCAGGCCGAAATGGTAAGGGCCGGGGTGGTTCAGCATTTTGGAGGAAAATATTATTTTTTTTTAATAGCTAGTTTCCCCACAATGAATGTACATACATGCCATTAGATGGATCCTGACCCCCATATCCCTTTGAAGGGGCGTAGGGGCAAATATTGTGATAATTTGAATAAACACCAATTTCAGGCCGAAATGGTAAGGGCCGGGGTGGTTCAGCATTTTGGAGGAAATATTATATTTTTTGAATAGGCTAGTTTCCCCACAATGAATGTACATACATGCCATTAGATGGATCCTGACCCCCATATCCCTTTGGAAGGGTGTAGGGGCAAATATTGTAAAAATTTGAATTATCACAACTTTCAGGCCGAAATTAGGAGGTCCGGGGTGGTTCAGCATTTTGGAGGAAAATATTATTTTTTTTTAATAGGCTAGTTTCCCCACAATGAATGTCCATACATGCCATTAGATGGATCCTGACCCCCATATCCCTTTGAAAGGGGCGTAGGGGCAAATATTGTGATAATTTGAATAAACACCAATTTCAGGCCGAAATGGTAAGGGCCGGGGTGGTTCAGCATTTTCGAGGAAAATATTATATTTTTTGAATAGGCTAGTTTCCCCACAATGAATGTACATACATGCCATTAGATGGATCCTGACCCCCATATCCCTTTGAAAGGGCGTAGGGGCAAATATTGTGATAATTTGAATAAACACCAATTTCAGGCCGAAATGGTAGGGCCGGGGTGGTTCAGCATTTTGAGGAAAATTTATATTTTTTGAATAGGCTAGTTTCCCCACAATGAATGTACATACATGCCATTAGATGGATCTTGACCCCCATATCCCTTTGAAAGGGGCGTAGGGGCAAATATTGTGATAATTTGAATAAACACCAATTTCAGGCCAAATGGTAAGGGCCGGGGTGGTTCAGCATTTTCGAGGAAAATATTATATTTTTTTGAATAGGCTAGTTTCCCCACAATGATGTACATACATGCCATTAGATGGATCCTGACCCCCATATCCCTTTGAAAGGGGCGTAGGGGCAAATATTTGATAATTTGAATAAACACCAACTTTCAGGCCGAAATGGTAAGGGCCGGGGTGGTTCAGCATTTTGGAGGAAAATATTTTTTTTTTTTAATAGGCTAGTTTCCCCACAATGAATGTACATACATGCCATTAGATGGATCCTGACCCCCATATCCCTTTGAAAGGGGGTAGGGGCAAATATTGTGATAATTTGAATAAACACAATTTCGGGCCGAAATGGTAAGGGCCGGGGTGGTTCAGCATTTTTGGAGGAAATATTATTTTTTTTTAATAGGCTAGTTTCCCCACAATGAATGTACATACATGCCATTAGATGGATCCTGACCCCCATATCCCTTTGAAAGGGCGTAGGGCAAATATTGTAAAATTTGATTATCACAACTTTCAGGCCGAAATTAGAAGGTCCGGCCGGGGTGGTTCAGCATTTTGGAGGAAAATATTATTTTTTTTGAATAGGCTAGTTTCCCCACAATGAATGTCCATACATGCCATTAGATGGATCCTGACCCCCATATCCCTTTGAAAGGGGCGTAGGGGCAAATATTGTGATAATTTGAATAAACACCAATTTCAGGCCGAAATGGTAGGGCCGGGGTGGTTCAGCATTTTGGAGGAAAATATTTTTTTTTAATAGGCTAGTTTCCCCACAATGAATGTACATACATGCCATTAGATGGATCCTGACCCCCATATCCCTTTGAAAGGGGCGTAGGGGCAAATATTGTAAAATTTGAATTATCACAACTTTCAGGCCGAAATTAGAAGGTCCGGGTGGTTCAGCATTTTGGAGGAAAATATATTTTTTTTTAATAGGCTAGTTTCCCCACAATGAATGTCCATACATGCCATTAGATGGATCCTGACCCCCATATCCCTTTGAAAGGGGCGTAGGGCAAATATTGTGATAATTTGAATAAACACCAATTTCAGGCCGAAATGGTAAGGGCCGGGGTGGTTCAGCATTTTGGAGGAAAATATTATATTTTTTGAATAGGCTAGTTTCCCCACAATGAATGTACATACATGCCATTAGATGGATCCTGACCCCCATATCCCTTTGAAAGGGGCGTAGGGGCAAATATTGTGAAAATTTGAATTTCACAACTTTCAGGCCGAAATTAGGAGGGCCGGGTGGTTCAGCATTTTGGAGGAAAATATATATTTTTTTTTAATAGGCTAGTTTCCCCACAATGAATGTCCATACATGCCATTAGATGGATCCTGACCCCCATATCCCTTTGAAAGGGGCGTAGGGGCAAATATTGTGATAATTTGAATAAACCCAATTTCAGGGCCGAAATGGTAAGGGCCGGGGTGGTTCAGCATTTTGGAGGAAAATATTATATTTTTTTAATAGGCTAGTTTCCCCACAATGAATGTACATACATGCCATTAGATGGATCCTGACCCCCATATCCCTTTGAAAGGGGCGTAGGGGCAAATATTGTGATAATTTGAATAAACACCAATTTCAGGCCGAATGGTAAGGGCCGGGTGGTTCAGCATTTTGGAGGAAAATATTATATTTTTTGAATAGGCTAGTTTCCCCACAATGAATGTACATACATGCCATTAGATGGATCCTGACCCCCATATCCCTTTGAAAGGGCGTAGGGGCAAATATTGTGATAATTTGAATAAACACCAATTTCAGGCCGAAATGGTAAGGGCCGGGGTGGTTCAGCATTTTGGAGGAAAATATTATATTTTTGAATAGGCTAGTTTCCCCACAATGAATGTCCATACATGCCATTAGATGGATCCTGACCCCCATATCCCTTTGAAAGGGGCGTAGGGGCAAATATTGTGATAATTTGAATAAACACAATTTCAGGCCGAAATGGTAAGGGCCGGGGTGGTTCAGCATTTGGAGGAAATATTATTTTTTTTTAATAGGCTAGTTTCCCCACAATGAATGTACATACATGCCATTAGATGGATCCTGACCCCCATATCCCTTTGGAAGGGGCGTAGGGGCAAATATTGTAAAAATTTGAATTATCACAACTTTCAGGCCGAATTAGAAGGTCCGGGGTGGTTCAGCATTTTGGAGGAAAATATTTTTTTTTTTTTAATAGGCTAGTTTTCCCACAATGAATGTCCATACATGCCATTAGATGGATCCTGACCCCCATATCCCTTTGAAAGGGGCGTAGGGGCAAATATTGTGATAATTTGAATAAACACCAATTTCAGGCCGAAATGGTAAGGGCCGGGTGGTTCAGCATTTTCGAGGAAAATATTATATTTTTTTAATAGGCTAGTTTCCCCACAATGAATGTACATACATGCCATTAGATGGATCCTGACCCCCATATCCCTTTGAAAGGGGCGTAGGGGCAAATATTGTAAAAATTTGAATTACACATCCAATTTGGGCCGAAATTAGAAGGTCCGGGTGGTTCAGCATTTTGGAGGAAAATATATATTTTTTTTAATAGGCTAGTTTCCCCACAATGAATGTCCATACATGCCATTAGATGGATCCTGACCCCCATATCCCTTTGAAGGGGCGTAGGGGCAAATATTGTAAAAATTTGAATTATCACAACTTTCGGGCCGAAATTAGAAGGGCCGGGGGTTCAGCATTTTGGAGGAAATATTATTTTTTTTTAATAGGCTAGTTTCCCCACAATGAATGTCCATACATGCCATTAGATGGATCCTGACCCCCATATCCCTTTGAAAGGGGCGTAGGGGCAAATATTGTGATAATTTGAAATAACCCATTTCAGGCCGAAATGGTAAGGGCCGGGTGGTTCAGCATTTTGGAGAAAAATATTTTTTTTTAATAGTTAGTTTCCCCACAATGAATGTACATACATGCCATTAGATGGATCCTGACCCCCATATCCCTTTGAAAGGGGCGTAGGGGCAAATATTGTAAAATTTGAATTAACACAACTTTCGGCCGAAATGGTAAGGGCCGGGGTGGTTCAGCATTTTGGAGGAAAATATTTTTTTTAATAGGTTAGTTTCCCCACAATGAATGTACATACATGCCATTAGATGGATCCTGACCCCCATATCCCTTTGAAAGGGGCGTAGGGGCAAATATTGTAAAAATTTTGAATTATCACAACTTTCGGGCCGAAATTAGAAGGTCCGGGGTGGTTCAGCATTTTGGAGGAAATATATTTTTTTTTAATAGGCTAGTTTCCCCACAATGAATGTACATACATGCCATTAGATGGATCCTGACCCCCATATCCCTTTGAAAGGGGCGTAGGGGCAAATATTGTGATAATTTGAATAAACACCAATTTCAGGCCGAAATGGTAAGGGCCGGGGTGGTTCAGCATTTTGAGGAAAATATTATATTTTTTGAATAGGCTAGTTTCCCCACAATGAATGTACATACATGCCATTAGATGGATCCTGACCCCCATATCCCTTTGAAAGGGGTAGGGGCAAATATTGTAAAAATTTGAATATCACAAACTTTCAGGCCGAATTAGGAGGTCCGGGTGGTTCAGCATTTTGGAGGAAAATATATATTTTTTTTGAATAGGCTAGTTTCCCCACAATGAATGTCCATACATGCCATTAGATGGATCCTGACCCCCATATCCCTTTGAAAGGGGCGTAGGGGCAAATATTGTGATAATTTGAATAAACACCAATTTCAGGCCGAAATGGTAAGGGCCGGGGTGGTTCAGCATTTTGGAGGAAAATATTATATTTTTTTAATAGGCTAGTTTCCCCACAATGAATGTACATACATGCCATTAGATGGATCCTGACCCCCATATCCCTTTGAAAGGGCGTAGGGCAAATATTGTGATAATTTGAATAAACACCAATTTCAGGCCGAAATGGTAAGGGCCGGGGTGGTTCAGCATTTTCGAGGAAAATATTATATTTTTTGAATAGGCTAGTTTCCCCACAATGAATGTACATACATGCCATTAGATGGATCTTGACCCCCATATCCCTTTGAAAAGGGCGTAGGGGCAAATATTGTGATAATTTGAATAAACACCAATTTCAGGCCGAAATGGTAAGGGCCGGGGTGGTTCAGCATTTTGGAGAAAATATTATATTTTTTGAATAGGCTAGTTTCCCCACAATGAATGTACATACATGCCATTAGATGGATCCTGACCCCCATATCCCTTTGAAAGGGGCGTAGGGGCAAATATTGTGATAATTTGAATAAACACAACTTTCGTGCCGAAATGGTAAGGGCCGGGGTGGTTCAGCATTTTGGAGGAAAATATTTTTTTTTTTAATAGGCTAGTTTCCCCACAATGAATGTCATACATGCCATTAGATGGATCCTGACCCCCATATCCCTTTGAAGGGGCGTAGGGGCAAATATTGTAAAATTTGAATTATCACAACTTTCAGGCCGAAATTAGAAGGTCCGGGTGGTTCAGCATTTTGGAGGAAAATTTTTTTTTTTAATAGGCTAGTTTCCCCACAATGAATGTCCATACATGCCATTAGATGGATCCTGACCCCCATATCCCTTTGAAAGGGGCGTAGGGGCAAATATTGTGATAATTTGAATAAACACCAATTTCAGGCCGAAATGGTAAGGCCGGGGTGGTTCAGCATTTTCGAGGAAAATATTATATTTTTTTAATAGGCTAGTTTCCCCACAATGAATGTACATACATGCCATTAGATGGATCCTGACCCCCATATCCCTTTGAAGGGGTGTAGGGGCAAATATTGTAAAAATTTGAATTATACACAACTTTTGGCCGAAATTAGAAGGTCCGGGGTGGTTCAGCATTTTGGAGGAAAATATATATTTTTTTTAATAGGCTAGTTTCCCCACAATGAATGTCCATACATGCCATTAGATGGATCCTGACCCCCATATCCCTTTGGAAGGGGCGTAGGGGCAAATATTGTAAATATTTTGAATTATCACAACTTTCGGGCCGAATGGAAGGTCCGGGGTGGTTCAGCATTTTGGAGGAAAATATTATTTTTTTTTAATAGGTTAGTTTCCCCCACAATGAATGTCCATACATGCCATTAGATGGATCCTGACCCCCAATCCCTTTGAAAGGGGCGTAGGGGCAAATATTGTGATAATTTGAATAAACACCAATTTCAGGCCGAAATGGTAAGGGCCGGGTGGTTCAGCATTTTGGAGGAAAATATTTTTTTTTAATAGGCTAGTTTTCCCCACAATGAATGTACATACATGCCATTAGATTGATCCTGACCCCCATATCCCTTTGAAAGGGGCGTAGGGGCAAATATTGTAAAAATTTGAATTATCACAACTTTCGGGCCGAAATGGTAAGGTTAGTTTCCCCACAATGAATGTCCATACATGCCATTAGATGGATCCTGACCCCCATATCCCTTTGAAGGGGCGTAGGGGCAAATATTGTGATAATTTGAATAACACCAATTTCAGGCCGAAATGGTAAGGGCCGGGTGGTTCAGCATTTTGGAGGAAATTATATTATTTTTTTTAATAGCTTAGTTTCCCCAAATGAAGATGTACATACATGCCATTAGATGGATCCTGACCCCCATATCCCTTTGAAAGGGGCGTAGGGGCAAATATTGTGATAATTTGAATAAACACCAATTTCAGGCCAAAATGGTAAGGGCCGGGGTGGTTCAGCATTTTCAGGAAATATTATTTTTTTGAATAGGCTAGTTTCCCCACAATGAATGTAATATACATGCCATTAGATGGATCCTGACCCCCATATCCCTTTGGAAGGGGCGTAGTGGCAAATATTGTAAAAATTTGAATTATCACAACTTTCAGGCCGAAATTAGAGGTCCGGGGTGGTTCAGCATTTTGGAGGAAAATATATATTTTTTTTTTATAGGCTAGTTTCCCCACAATGAATGTCCATACATGCCATTAGATGGATCCTGACCCCCATATCCCTTTGAAAGGGGCGTAGGGGCAAATATTGTGATAATTTGAATAAACACCAATTTCAGGCCGAAATGGTAAGGGCCGGGGTGGTTCAGCATTTTCGAGGAAAATATTATATTTTTTAATAGGCTAGTTTCCCCACAATGAATGTACATACATGCCATTAGATGGATCTGACCCCCATATCCCTTTGAAAGGGGCGTAGGGGCAAATATTGTGATAATTTGAATAAACACCAATTTCAGGCCAAAATGGTAAGGGCCGTGGTGGTTCAGCATTTTGGGAAAATATATATTTTTTGAATAGGCTAGTTTCCCCACAATGAATGTACATACATGCCATTAGATGGATCCTGACCCCCATATCCCTTTGAAAGGGCGTAGGGGCAAATATTGTGATAATTTGAATAAACACCAATTTCAGGCCGAAATGGTAAGGGCCGGGGTGGTTCAGCATTTTCGAGGAAAATATTATATTTTTTTGAATAGGCTAGTTTCCCACAATGAATGTAATACATGCCATTAGATGGATCCTGACCCCCATATCCCTTTGAAAGGGGCGTAGGGGCAAATATTGTGATAATTTGAATAAACACAACTTTCGGGCCGAAATGGTAAGGGCCGGGGTGGTTCAGCATTTCGAGGAAAATATATTTTTTTTTAATAGGCTAGTTTCCCCACAATGAATGTACATACATGCCATTAGATGGATCCTGACCCCCATATCCCTTTGGAAGGGGCGTAGGGGCAAATATTGTAAAAATTTGAATTATCACAACTTTCGGGCCGAAATTAGAAGGTCCGGGGTGGTTCAGCATTTTTGGAGGAAAATATATTTTTTTTTTAATAGGCTAGTTTCCCCACAATGAATGTACATACATGCCATTAGATGGATCCTGACCCCCATATCCCTTTGGAAGGGGCGTAGGGGCAAATATTGTAAAATTTGAATTATCACAACTTTCGGCCGAATTAGAAGGTCCGGGGTGGTTCAGCATTTTGGAGGAAAATATTATTTTTTTTTAATAGGTTAGTTTCCCCACAATGAATGTCCATACATGCCATTAGATGGATCCTGACCCCCATATCCCTTTGAAAGGGGCGTAGGGGCAAATATTGTGATAATTTGAATAAACACCAATTTCAGGCCGAAATGGTAAGGGCCGGGGTGGTTCAGCATTTTGGAGGAAAATATTTTTTTTTAATAGGCTAGTTTCCCCACAATGAATGTACATACATGCCATTAGATGGATCCTGACCCCCATATCCCTTTGAAAGGGGCGAAGGGGCAAATATTGTAAATTTGAATTATCACAACTTTCAGGCCGAAATTAGAAGGTCCGGGTGGTTCAGCATTTTGGAGGAAATATATTTTTTTTTAATAGGCTAGTTTCCCCACAATGAATGTACATACATGCCATTAGATGGATCCTGACCCCCATATCCCTTTGAAAGGGGCGTAGGGGCAAATATTGTGATAATTTGAATAAACACCAATTTCAGGCCAAATGGTAAGGGCCGGGGTGGTTCAGCATTTTGGAGGAAAATATTATTTTTTTTGAATAGGCTAGTTTCCCCCACAATGAATGTACATACATGCCATTAGATGGATCCTGACCCCATATCCCTTTGGAAGGGGCGTAGGGGCAAATATTGTAAAATTTGAATATCACAACTTTCAGGCCGAAATTTAGGAGGTCCGGGGTGGTTCAGCATTTTGGAGGAAAATATATTTTTTTTTTTAATAGGCGTTTCCCCACAATGAATGTCCATACATGCCATTAGATGGATCCTGACCCCATATATCCCTTTGAAAGGGGCGTAGGGGCAAATATTGTGATAATTTGAATAAACACCAATTTCAGGCCGAAATGGTAAGGGCCGGGGTGGTTCAGCATTTTCGAGGAAATATTATATTTTTTTTAATAGGCTAGTTTCCCCACAATGAATGTACATACATGCCATTAGATGGATCCTTGACCCCATATCCCTTTGAAAGGGCGTAGGGGCAAATATTGTGATAATTTGAATAAACACCAATTTCAGGCCGAAATGGTAAGGGCCGGGGTGGTTCAGCATTTTGGAGGAAAATATTATATTTTTTTGAATAGGTAGTTTCCCCACAATGAATGTCCATACATGCCATTAGATGGATCCTGACCCCCAATCCCTTTGAAAGGGGCGTAGGGGCAAATATTGTGATAATTTGAATAAACACCAATTTCAGGCCGAATGGTAAGGGCCGGGGTGGTTCAGCATTTTGAGGAAAATATTTTTTTTTTAATAGGTTAGTTTCCCCACATGAATGTACATACATGCCATTAGATGGATCTTGACCCCATATCCCTTTGAAAGGGGCGTAGGGGCAAATATTGTGATAATTTGAATAAACACCAATTTCAGGCCGAAATGGTAAGGGCCGGGGTGGTTCAGCATTTTCAGGAAAATATTATTTTTTTGAATAGGCTAGTTTCCCCACAATGAATGTACATACATGCCATTAGATGGATCCTGACCCCCATATCCCTTTGGAAGGGGTGTAGGGCAAATATTGTAAAAATTTGAATTATCACAACTTTCAGGCCGAAATTAGTAGGTCCGGGGTGGTTCAGCATTTTGGAGGAAAATATATATTTTTTTTTAATAGGCTAGTTTCCCCACAATGAATGTCCATACATGCCATTAGATGGATCCTGACCCCCATATCCCTTTGAAAGGGGCGTAGGGGCAAATATTGTGATAATTTGAATAAACACCAATTTCAGGCCGAAAATGGTAAGGGCCGGGGTGGTTCAGCATTTTCGGAGAAAATATTATTTTTTTTAATAGGCTAGTTTCCCCACAATGAATGTCCATACATGCCATTAGATGGATCTTGACCCCACATATCCCTTTGAAAGGGGCGTAGGGGCAAATATTGTGATAATTTGAATAAACACCAATTTCAGGCCGAAATGGTAAGGGCCGGGGTGGTTCAGCATTTTCGAGGAAAATATTATATTTTTTGAATAGGCTAGTTTCCCCACAATGAATGTCCATACATGCCATTAGATGGATCCTGACCCCCATATCCCTTTGAAAGGGGCGTAGGGGCAAATATTGTGATAATTTGAATAAACACCAATTTCAGGCCGAAATGGTAAGGGCCGGGTGGTTCAGCATTTTGGAGGAAATATATTTTTTTTTAATAGGTTAGTTTCCCCACAATGAATGTACATACATGCCATTAGATGGATCCTGACCCCCATATCCCTTTGAAAGGGGCGTAGGGGCAAATATTGTAAAAATTTGAATTATCACAACTTTCAGGCCGAAATTAGAAGGTCCGGGGTGGTTCAGCATTTTGGAGGAAAATATTATTTTTTTTTAATAGGCTAGTTTCCCCACAATGAATGTCCATACATGCCATTAGATGGATCCTGACCCCCATATCCCTTTGAAAGGGGCGTAGGGGCAAATATTGTGATAATTTGAATAAACACCAATTTCAGGCCGAAATGGTAAGGGCCGTGGTGGTTCAGCATTTTCGAGGAAAATATTATATTTTTTTTGAATAGGCTAGTTTCCCCACAATGAATGTACATACATGCCATTAGATGGATCTTGACCCCCATATCCCTTTGAAAGGGGCGTAGGGGCAAATATTGTGATAATTTGAATAAACACCAATTTCAGGCCGAAATGGTAAGGGCCGGGGTGGTTCAGCATTTTGGAGGAAAATATTATATTTTTTGAATAGGCTAGTTTCCCCACAATGAATGTACATACATGCCATTAGATGGATCCTGACCCCCATATCCCTTTGAAAGGGGCGTAGGGGCAAATATTGTGATAATTTGAATAAACACAACTTTCAGGCCGAAATGGTAAGGGCCGGGGTGGTTCAGCATTTTGGAGGAAAATATATATTTTTTTTAATAGGCTAGTTTCCCCACAATGAATGTACATACATGCCATTAGATGGATCCTGACCCCCATATCCCTTTGAAGGGGCGTAGGGGCAAATATTGTAAAATTTGAATTATCACAAATTTCGGCCGAAATTAGAAGGCCGGGGTGGTTCAGCATTTTGGAGGAAAATATTATTTTTTTTTATAGGCTAGTTTCCCCACAATGAATGTCCATACATGCCATTAGATGGATCCTGACCCCCATATCCCTTTGGAAGGGGCGTAGGGGCAAATATTGTAAAATTTGAATTATCACAACTTTCGGCCGAAATTAGAAGGTCCGGGGTGGTTCAGCATTTTGGAGGAAAATATTATTTTTTTTGAATAGGTTAGTTTCCCCACAATGAATGTCCATACATGCCATTAGATGGATCCTGACCCCCATATCCCTTTGAAAGGGGCGTAGGGGCAAATATTGTGATAATTTGAATAAACACCAATTTCAGGCCGAAATGGTAAGGGCCGGGGTGGTTCAGCATTTTGGAGGAAAATATTTTTTTTTAATAGGCTAGTTTCCCCACAATGAATGTACATACATGCCATTAGATGGATCCTGACCCCCATATCCCTTTGAAAGGGGCGTAGGGGCAAATATTGTAAAAATTTGAATTATCACAACTTTCGGGCCGAAATGGTAAGGTTAGTTTCCCCACAATGAATGTCCATACATGCCATTAGATGGATCCTGACCCCCATATCCCTTTGAAAGGGGCGTAGGGGCAAATATTGTGATAATTTGAATAAACACCAATTTCAGGCCGAAATGGTAAGGGCCGGGTGGTTCAGCATTTTGGAGGAAAATATTATTTTTTTTAAATAGCTAGTTTCCCCAAATGAATGTACATACATGCCATTAGATGGATCCTGACCCCCATATCCCTTTGAAAGGGGCGTAGGGGCAAATATTGTGATAATTTGAATAAACACCAATTTCAGGCCGAAATGGTAAGGGCCGGGGTGGTTCAGCATTTTGGAGGAAAATATTATATTTTTTGAATAGGCTAGTTTCCCCACAATGAATGTACATACATGCCATTAGATGGATCCTGACCCCCATATCCCTTTGAAAGGGGCGTAGGGGCAAATATTGTAAAAATTTGAATTATCACAATTTCAGGCCGAAATAAGGAGGTCCGGGGTGGTTCAGCATTTTGGAGGAAAATATATATTTTTTTTTAATAGGCTAGTTTCCCCACAATGAATGTCCATACATGCCATTAGATGGATCCTGACCCCCATATCCCTTTGAAAGGGGCGTAGGGGCAAATATTGTGATAATTTGAATAAACACCAATTTCAGGCCGAAATGGTAAGGGCCGGGGTGGTTCAGCATTTTGGAGGAAAATATTATATTTTTTTAATAGGCTAGTTTCCCCACAATGAATGTACATACATGCCATTAGATGGATCTTGACCCCCATATCCCTTTGAAAGGGGCGTAGGGGCAAATATTGTGATAATTTGAATAAACACCAATTTCAGGCCGAAATGGTAAGGGCCGGGGTGGTTCAGCATTTTGGAGGAAAATATTATATTTTTTGAATAGGCTAGTTTCCCCACAATGAATGTACATACATGCCATTAGATGGATCTTGACCCCCATATCCCTTTGAAAGGGGCGTAGGGGCAAATATTGTGATAATTTGAATAAACACCATTTCAGGCCAAATGGTAAGGGCCGGGGTGGTTCAGCATTTTGGAGGAAAATATTATATTTTTTGAATAGGCTAGTTTCCCCACAATGAATGTACATACATGCCATTAGATGGATCCTGACCCCCATATCCCTTTGAAAGGGGCGTAGGGGCAAATATTGTGATAATTTGAATAAACACAACTTTCGGCCGAAATGGTAAGGGCCGGGGTGGTTCAGCATTTTGGAGGAAAATATTTTTTTTTTTGAATAGGCTAGTTTCCCCACAATGAATGTACATACATGCCATTAGATGGATCCTGACCCCCATATCCCTTTGGAAGGGGCGTAGGGGCAAATATTGTAAAAATTTGAATTATCACAACTTTTGGGCCGAAATTAGAAGGTCCGGGGTGGTTCAGCATTTTGGAGGAAAATATATATTTTTTTTAATAGGCTAGTTTCCCCACAATGAATGTACCATACATGCCATTAGATGGATCCTGACCCCCATATCCCTTTGAAAGGGGCGTAGGGGCAAATATTGTGATAATTTGAATTATCACAACTTTCAGGCCGAAATTAGAAGGTCCGGGGGGTGGTTCAGCATTTTGGAGGAAAATATTATTTTTTTTGAATAGGCTAGTTTCCCCACAATGAATGTCCATACATGCCATTAGATGGATCCTGACCCCCATATCCCTTTGAAAGGGGCGTAGGGGCAAATATTGTGATAATTTGAATAAACACCATTTCAGGCCGAAATGGTAAGGGCCGGGGTGGTTCAGCATTTTGGAGGAAAATATTTTTTTTTAATAGGCTAGTTTCCCCACAATGAATGTACATACATGCCATTAGATGGATCCTGACCCCCATATCCCTTTGAAAGGGGCGTAGGGGCAAATATTGTAAAAATTTGAATTATCACAACTTTCGGGCCGAAATTAGAAGGGCCGGGTGGTTCAGCATTTTGGAGGAAAATATATTTTTTTTTAATAGGCTAGTTTCCCCACAATGAATGTACATACATGCCATTAGATGGATCCTGACCCCCATATCCCTTTGAAAGGGGCGTAGGGGCAAATATTGTGATAATTTGAATAAACACCAATTTCAGGCCGAAATGGTAAGGGCCGGGGTGGTTCAGCATTTTGGAGGAAAATATTATTTTTTTGAATAGGCTAGTTTCCCCACAATGAATGTACATACATGCCATTAGATGGATCCTGACCCCCATATCCCTTTGGAAGGGGCGTAGGGGCAAATATTGTAAAAATTTGAATTATCACAACTTTCAGGCCGAAATTAGGGGTCCGGGTGGTTCAGCATTTTGGAGGAAAATATTTTTTTTTTTTAATAGGCTAGTTTCCCCACAATGAATGTCCATACATGCCATTAGATGGATCCTGACCCCCATATCCCTTTGAAAGGGGCGTAGGGGCAAATATTGTGATAATTTGAATAAACACCAATTTCAGGCCGAAATGGTAAGGGCCGGGGTGGTTCAGCATTTTGGAGGAAAATATTATATTTTTTAATAGGCTAGTTTCCCCACAATGAATGTACATACATGCCATTAGATGGATCCTTGACCCCCATATCCCTTTGAAAGGGGCGTAGGGGCAAATATTGTGATAATTTGAATAAACACCAATTTCAGGCCGAAATGGTAAGGGCCGGGGTGGTTCAGCATTTTGGAGGAAAATATTATATTTTTTGAATAGGCTAGTTTCCCCACAATGAATGTACATACATGCCATTAGATGGATCCTGACCCCCATATCCCTTTGAAAGGGGCGTAGGGGCAAATATTGTGATAATTTGAATAACACCAATTTCAGGCCGAAATGGTAAGGGCCGGGGTGGTTCAGCATTTTGGAGGAAAATATTATATTTTTTGAATAGGCTAGTTTCCCCACAATGAATGTACATACATGCCATTAGATGGATCCTGACCCCCATATCCCTTTGAAAGGGGCGTAGGGGCAAATATTGTGATAATTTGAATAAACACCAACTTTCGGCCGAAATGGTAAGGGCCGGGGTGGTTCAGCATTTTGGAGGAAAATATTATATTTTTTTAATAGGCTAGTTTCCCCACAATGAATGTACATACATGCCATTAGATGGATCCTGACCCCCATATCCCTTTGAAAGGGGCGTAGGGGCAAATATTGTAAAAATTTGAATTATCACAACTTTCAGGCCGAAATTAGAAGGTCCGGGGTGGTTCAGCATTTTGGAGGAAAATATTTTTTTTTTTTAATAGGCTAGTTTCCCCACAATGAATGTCCATACATGCCATTAGATGGATCCTGACCCCCATATCCCTTTGAAAGGGGCGTAGGGGCAAATATTGTGATAATTTGAATAAACACCAATTTCAGGCCGAAATGGTAAGGGCCGGGGTGGTTCAGCATTTTGGAGGAAAATATAATTTTTTTTAATAGGCTAGTTTCCCCACAATGAATGTCCATACATGCCATTAGATGGATCCTGACCCCCATATCCCTTTGAAAGGGGCGTAGGGGCAAATATTGTGATAATTTGAATAAACACCAATTTCAGGCCGAAATGGTAAGGGCCGGGGTGGTTCAGCATTTTGGAGGAAAATATTATATTTTTTTAATAGGCTAGTTTCCCCACAATGAATGTACATACATGCCATTAGATGGATCCTGACCCCCATATCCCTTTGAAAGGGGCGTAGGGGCAAATATTGTGATAATTTGAATAAACACCAATTTCAGGCCGAAATGGTAAGGGCCGGGGTGGTTCAGCATTTTGGAGGAAAATATTATATTTTTTGAATAGGCTAGTTTCCCCACAATGAATGTACATACATGCCATTAGATGGATCCTGACCCCCATATCCCTTTGAAAGGGGCGTAGGGGCAAATATTGTGATAATTTGAATAAACACCAATTTCAGGCCGAAATGGTAAGGGCCGGGGTGGTTCAGCATTTTGGAGGAAAATATTATATTTTTTGAATAGGCTAGTTTCCCCACAATGAATGTAATACATGCCATTAGATGGATCCTGACCCCCATATCCCTTTGAAAGGGGCGTAGGGGCAAATATTGTGATAATTTGAATAAACACCAATTTCAGGCCGAAATGGTAAGGGCCGGGGTGGTTCAGCATTTTGGAGGAAAATATTATATTTTTTTAATAGGCTAGTTTCCCCACAATGAATGTACATACATGCCATTAGATGGATCCTGACCCCCATATCCCTTTGAAAGGGGCGTAGGGGCAAATATTGTAAAATTTGAATTATCACAACTTTCGGGCCGAAATTAGAAGGTCCGGGGTGGTTCAGCATTTTGGAGGAAAATATTTTTTTTTTGAATAGGCTAGTTTCCCCACAATGAATGTCCATACATGCCATTAGATGGATCCTGACCCCCAATCCCTTTGAAAGGGGCGTAGGGGCAAATATTGTGATAATTTGAATAAACACCAATTTCAGGCCGAAATGGTAAGGGCCGGGTGGTTCAGCATTTTGGAGGAAAATATTTTTTTTTAATAGGCTAGTTTCCCCACAATGAATGTACATACATGCCATTAGATGGATCCTGACCCCCATATCCCTTTGAAAGGGGCGTAGGGGCAAAAAATTGAATAAAAATTTGAATTATCACAACTTTCGGGCCGAAATTTTATAGGCTAGTTTCCCCACAATGAATGTACATACATGCCATTAGATGGATCCTGACCCCCATATCCCTTTGAAAGGGGCGTAGGGGCAAATATTGTGATAATTTGAATAAACACCAATTTCAGGCCGAAATGGTAAGGGCCGGGGTGGTTCAGCATTTTGGAGGAAAATATTATATTTTTTGAATAGGCTAGTTTCCCCACAATGAATGTACATACATGCCATTAGATGGATCCTGACCCCCATATCCCTTTGAAAGGGGCGTAGGGGCAAATATTGTGATAATTTGAATAAACACAATTTCAGGCCGAAATGGTAAGGGCCGGGGTGGTTCAGCATTTTGGAGGAAAATATTATTTTTTTTTTAATAGGCTAGTTTCCCCACAATGAATGTACATACATGCCATTAGATGGATCCTGACCCCCATATCCCTTTGAAAGGGGCGTAGGGGCAAATATTGTAAAAATTTGAATTATCACAACTTTCAGGCCGAAATTAGAAGGTCCGGGGTGGTTCAGCATTTTGGAGGAAAATATTTTTTTTTTTAATAGGCTAGTTTCCCCACAATGAATGTCCATACATGCCATTAGATGGATCCTGACCCCCATATCCCTTTGAAAGGGGCGTAGGGGCAAATATTGTGATAATTTGAATAAACACCAATTTCAGGCCGAAATGGTAAGGGCCGGGGTGGTTCAGCATTTTGGAGGAAAATATTATATTTTTTTAATAGGCTAGTTTCCCCACAATGAATGTACATACATGCCATTAGATGGATCCTGACCCCCATATCCCTTTGAAAGGGGCGTAGGGGCAAATATTGTAAAAATTTGAATTATCACAACTTTCAGGCCGAAATTAGAAGGGCCGGGGTGGTTCAGCATTTTGGAGGAAATATATATTTTTTTTAATAGGCTAGTTTCCCCACAATGAATGTCCATACATGCCATTAGATGGATCCTGACCCCCATATCCCTTTGAAAGGGGCGTAGGGGCAAATATTGTAAAATTTGAATTATCACAACTTTCGGCCGAAATTAAAGGCCGGGGTGGTTCAGCATTTTGGAGGAAAATATTATTTTTTTTGAATAGGCTAGTTTCCCCACAATGAATGTCCATACATGCCATTAGATGGATCCTGACCCCCATATCCCTTTGAAAGGGGCGTAGGGGCAAATATTGTGATAATTTGAATAAACACCAATTTCAGGCCGAAATGGTAAGGGCCGGGGTGGTTCAGCATTTTGGAGGAAAATATTTTTTTTTAATAGGCTAGTTTCCCCACAATGAATGTATACATGCCATTAGATGGATCCTGACCCCCATATCCCTTTGAAAGGGGCGTAGGGGCAAATATTGTAAAAATTTGAATTATCACAACTTTCGGGCCGAAATGGTAAGGTTAGTTTCCCCACAATGAATGTCCATACATGCCATTAGATGGATCCTGACCCCCATATCCCTTTGAAAGGGGCGTAGGGGCAAATATTGTGATAATTTGAATAAACACCAATTTCAGGCCGAAATGGTAAGGGCCGGGGTGGTTCAGCATTTTGGAGGAAAATATATATTTTTTTAATAGGCTAGTTTCCCCACAATGAATGTACATACATGCCATTAGATGGATCCTGACCCCCATATCCCTTTGAAAGGGGCGTAGGGGCAAATATTGTGATAATTTGAATAAACACCAATTTCAGGCCGAAATGGTAAGGGCCGGGGTGGTTCAGCATTTTGGAGGAAAATATTATATTTTTTGAATAGGCTAGTTTCCCCACAATGAATGTATACATGCCATTAGATGGATCCTGACCCCCATATCCCTTTGAAAGGGGCGTAGGGGCAAATATTGTAAAAATTTGAATTATCACAACTTTCAGGCCGAAATTAGAAGGTCCGGGGTGGTTCAGCATTTTGGAGGAAAATATTATTTTTTTTTAATAGGCTAGTTTCCCCACAATGAATGTCCATACATGCCATTAGATGGATCCTGACCCCCATATCCCTTTGAAAGGGGCGTAGGGGCAAATATTGTGATAATTTGAATAAACACCAATTTCAGGCCGAAATGGTAAGGGCCGGGGTGGTTCAGCATTTTCGAGGAAAATATTATATTTTTTGAATAGGCTAGTTTCCCCACAATGAATGTACATACATGCCATTAGATGGATCCTGACCCCCATATCCCTTTGAAAGGGGCGTAGGGGCAAATATTGTGATAATTTGAATAAACACCAATTTCAGGCCGAAATGGTAAGGGCCGGGGTGGTTCAGCATTTTGGAGGAAAATATTATTTTTTTGAATAGGCTAGTTTCCCCACAATGAATGTACATACATGCCATTAGATGGATCCTGACCCCCATATCCCTTTGAAAGGGGCGTAGGGGCAAATATTGTGATAATTTGAATAAACACCAATTTCAGGCCGAAATGGTAAGGGCCGGGGTGGTTCAGCATTTTGGAGGAAAATATTATATTTTTTGAATAGGCTAGTTTCCCCACAATGAATGTACATACATGCCATTAGATGGATCCTGACCCCCATATCCCTTTGAAGGGGCGTAGGGGCAAATATTGTAAAAATTTGAATTATCACAACTTTCAGGCCGAAATTAGGAGGTCGGGGTGGTTCAGCATTTTGGAGGAAAATATATTTTTTTTTTAATAGGCTAGTTTCCCCACAATGAATGTCCATACATGCCATTAGATGGATCCTGACCCCCATATCCCTTTGAAAGGGGCGTAGGGGCAAATATTGTGATAATTTGAATAAACACCAATTTCAGGCCGAAATGGTAAGGGCCGGGGTGGTTCAGCATTTTGGAGGAAAATATTATATTTTTTGAATAGGCTAGTTTCCCCACAATGAATGTACATACATGCCATTAGATGGATCCTGACCCCCATATCCCTTTGAAAGGGGCGTAGGGGCAAATATTGTGATAATTTGAATAAACACCAATTTCAGGCCGAAATGGTAAGGGCCGGGGTGGTTCAGCATTTTGGAGGAAAATATTATATTTTTTGAATAGGCTAGTTTCCCCACAATGAATGTACATACATGCCATTAGATGGATCCTGACCCCCATATCCCTTTGAAAGGGGCGTAGGGGCAAATATTGTGATAATTTGAATAAACACCAATTTCAGGCCGAAATGGTAAGGGCCGGGTGGTTCAGCATTTTGGAGGAAAATATTATATTTTTTGAATAGGCTAGTTTCCCCACAATGAATGTCCATACATGCCATTAGATGGATCCTGACCCCCATATCCCTTTGAAAGGGGCGTAGGGGCAAATATTGTGATAATTTGAATAAACACCAATTTCAGGCCGAAATGGTAAGGGCCGGGGTGGTTCAGCATTTTGAGGAAAATATTATATTTTTTTAATAGGCTAGTTTCCCCACAATGAATGTACATACATGCCATTAGATGGATCCTGACCCCCATATCCCTTTGAAAGGGGCGTAGGGGCAAATATTGTAAATTTGAATTATCACAATTTCGGGCCGAAATTAGAAGGGCCGGGGTGGTTCAGCATTTTGGAGGAAAATATTTTTTTTTTTGAATAGGCTAGTTTCCCCACAATGAATGTCCATACATGCCATTAGATGGATCCTGACCCCCATATCCCTTTGAAAGGGGCGTAGGGGCAAATATTGTGATAATTTGAATAAACACCAATTTCAGGCCGAAATGGTAAGGGCCGGGGTGGTTCAGCATTTTGGAGGAAAATATTTTTTTTTAATAGGCTAGTTTCCCCACAATGAATGTACATACATGCCATTAGATGGATCCTGACCCCCATATCCCTTTGAAAGGGGCGTAGGGGCAAATATTGTAAAAATTTGAATTATCACAACTTTCGGCCGAAATGGTAAGGCCCCACAATGGTACATACATGCCATTAGATGGTCTTGACCCCCATCCCTTTGAAAGGGCGTAGGAAAATATATAATTTATATTTTTTGAATAGGCTAGTTTCCCCACAATGAATGTACATACATGCCATTAGATGGATCCTGACCCCCATATCCCTTTGAAAGGGGCGTAGGGGCAAATATTGTAAAAATTTGAATTATCACAACTTTCAGGCCGAAATTAGAAGGTCCGGGGTGGTTCAGCATTTTGGAGGAAAATATTTTTTTTTTTAATAGGCTAGTTTCCCCACAATGAATGTACATACATGCCATTAGATGGATCCTGACCCCCATATCCCTTTGAAAGGGGCGTAGGGGCAAATATTGTGAAAATTTGAATTAACACAACTTCAGGCCGAAATTAGAAGGTCCGGGGTGGTTCAGCATTTTGGAGGAAAATATATATTTTTTTTAATAGGCTAGTTTCCCCACAATGAATGTCCATACATGCCATTAGATGGATCCTGACCCCCATATCCCTTTGAAAGGGGCGTAGGGGCAAATATTGTGATAATTTGAATAAACACCAATTTCAGGCCGAAATGGTAAGGGCCGGGGTGGTTCAGCATTTTGGAGGAAAATATTATTTTTTTTGAATAGGCTAGTTTCCCCACAATGAATGTCCATACATGCCATTAGATGGATCCTGACCCCCATATCCCTTTGAAAGGGCGTAGGGGCAAATATTGTGATAATTTGAATAAACACCAATTTCAGGCCGAAATGGTAAGGGCCGGGGTGGTTCAGCATTTTGGAGGAAAATATTATATTTTTTGAATAGGCTAGTTTCCCCACAATGAATGTCCATACATGCCATTAGATGGATCCTGACCCCCATATCCCTTTGAAAGGGGCGTAGGGGCAAATATTGTGATAATTTGAATAAACACCAATTTCAGGCCGAAATGGTAAGGGCCGGGGTGGTTCAGCATTTTGGAGGAAAATATTATATTTTTTGAATAGGCTAGTTTCCCCACAATGAATGTCCATACATGCCATTAGATGGATCTTGACCCCCATATCCCTTTGAAAGGGGCGTAGGGGCAAATATTGTGATAATTTGAATAAACACCAATTTCAGGCCGAAATGGTAAGGGCCGGGGTGGTTCAGCATTTTGGAGGAAAATATTATATTTTTTGAATAGGCTAGTTTCCCCACAATGAATGTCCATACATGCCATTAGATGGATCCTGACCCCCATATCCCTTTGAAAGGGGCGTAGGGGCAAATATTGTAAAATTTGAATTATCACAACTTTCAGGCCGAAATGGTAAGGGCCGGGGTGGTTCAGCATTTTGGAGGAAAATATTATTTTTTTTGAATAGGCTAGTTTCCCCACAATGAATGTCCATACATGCCATTAGATGGATCCTGACCCCCATATCCCTTTGAAAGGGGCGTAGGGGCAAATATTGTGATAATTTGAATAAACACCAATTTCAGGCCAAATGGCCGGGGTGGTTCAGCATTTTGGAGGAAAATATTATATTTTTTGAATAGGCTAGTTTCCCCACAATGAATGTCCATACATGCCATTAGATGGATCCTGACCCCCATATCCCTTTGAAAGGGGCGTAGGGGCAAATATTGTGATAATTTGAATAAACACCAATTTCAGGCCGAAATGGTAAGGGCCGGGGTGGTTCAGCATTTTGGAGGAAAATATTATATTTTTTGAATAGGCTAGTTTCCCCACAATGAATGTCCATACATGCCATTAGATGGATCTTGACCCCCATATCCCTTTGAAAGGGGCGTAGGGGCAAATATTGTGATAATTTGAATAAACACCAATTTCAGGCCGAAATGGTAAGGGCCGGGGTGGTTCAGCATTTTCGAGGAAAATATTATATTTTTTGAATAGGCTAGTTTCCCCACAATGAATGTACATACATGCCATTAGATGGATCCTGACCCCCATATCCCTTTGAAAGGGGCGTAGGGGCAAATATTGTAAAATTTGAATTATCACAACTTTCAGGCCGAAATTAGAAGGTCCGGGGTGGTTCAGCATTTTGGAGGAAAATATTTTTTTTTTTTAATAGGCTAGTTTCCCCACAATGAATGTCCATACATGCCATTAGATGGATCCTGACCCCCATATCCCTTTGAAAGGGGCGTAGGGGCAAATATTGTGATAATTTGAATAAACACCAATTTCAGGCCGAAATGGTAAGGGCCGGGGTGGTTCAGCATTTTGGAGGAAAATATTATATTTTTTGAATAGGCTAGTTTCCCCACAATGAATGTCCATACATGCCATTAGATGGATCCTGACCCCCATATCCCTTTGAAAGGGGCGTAGGGGCAAATATTGTGATAATTTGAATAAACACCAATTTCAGGCCGAAATGGTAAGGGCCGGGGTGGTTCAGCATTTTGGAGGAAAATATTATATTTTTTGAATAGGCTAGTTTCCCCACAATGAATGTCCATACATGCCATTAGATGGATCCTGACCCCCATATCCCTTTGAAAGGGGCGTAGGGGCAAATATTGTGATAATTTGAATAAACACCAATTTCAGGCCGAAATGGTAAGGGCCGGGGTGGTTCAGCATTTTCGAGGAAAATATTATATTTTTTGAATAGGCTAGTTTCCCCACAATGAATGTCCATACATGCCATTAGATGGATCCTGACCCCCATATCCCTTTGAAAGGGGCGTAGGGGCAAATATTGTGATAATTTGAATAAACACCAATTTCAGGCCGAAATGGTAAGGGCCGGGGTGGTTCAGCATTTTGGAGGAAAATATTATATTTTTTGAATAGGCTAGTTTCCCCACAATGAATGTCCATACATGCCATTAGATGGATCCTGACCCCCATATCCCTTTGAAAGGGGCGTAGGGGCAAATATTGTAAAAATTTGAATTATCACAACTTTCAGGCCGAAATGGTAAGGGCCGGGGTGGTTCAGCATTTTGGAGGAAAATATTATTTTTTTTGAATAGGCTAGTTTCCCCACAATGAATGTCCATACATGCCATTAGATGGATCCTGACCCCCATATCCCTTTGAAAGGGGCGTAGGGGCAAATATTGTGATAATTTGAATAAACACCAATTTCAGGCCGAAATGGTAAGGGCCGGGGTGGTTCAGCATTTTCGAGGAAAATATTATATTTTTTGAATAGGCTAGTTTCCCCACAATGAATGTCCATACATGCCATTAGATGGATCTTGACCCCCATATCCCTTTGAAAGGGGCGTAGGGGCAAATATTGTGATAATTTGAATAAACACCAATTTCAGGCCGAAATGGTAAGGGCCGGGGTGGTTCAGCATTTTCGAGGAAAATATTATATTTTTTGAATAGGCTAGTTTCCCCACAATGAATGTCCATACATGCCATTAGATGGATCCTGACCCCCATATCCCTTTGAAAGGGGCGTAGGGGCAAATATTGTGATAATTTGAATAAACACCAATTTCAGGCCGAAATGGTAAGGGCCGGGGTGGTTCAGCATTTTCGAGGAAAATATTATATTTTTTGAATAGGCTAGTTTCCCCACAATGAATGTCCATACATGCCATTAGATGGATCCTGACCCCATATCCCTTTGAAAGGGGCGTAGGGGCAAATATTGTGATAATTTGAATAAAAACCAATTTCAGGCCGAAATGGTAAGGGCCGGGGTGGTTCAGCATTTTGGAGGAAAATATTATTTTTTTTTAATAGGCTAGTTTCCCCACAATGAATGTCCATACATGCCATTAGATGGATCCTGACCCCCATATCCCTTTGAAAGGGGCGTAGGGGCAAATATTGTGATAATTTGAATAAACACCAATTTCAGGCCGAAATGGTAAGGGCCGGGGTGGTTCAGCATTTTGGAGGAAAATATTATATTTTTTGAATAGGCTAGTTTCCCCACAATGAATGTACATACATGCCATTAGATGGATCCTGACCCCCATATCCCTTTGAAAGGGGCGTAGGGGCAAATATTGTGATAATTTGAATAAACACCAATTTCAGGCCGAAATGGTAAGGGCCGGGGTGGTTCAGCATTTTGAGGAAAATATTATATTTTTTGAATAGGCTAGTTTCCCCACAATGAATGTCCATACATGCCATTAGATGGATCCTGACCCCCATATCCCTTTGAAAGGGGCGTAGGGGCAAATATTGTGATAATTTGAATAAACACCAATTTCAGGCCGAAATGGTAAGGGCCGGGGTGGTTCAGCATTTTGGAGGAAAATATTTTTTTTTTTAATAGGCTAGTTTCCCCACAATGAATGTCCATACATGCCATTAGATGGATCCTGACCCCCATATCCCTTTGAAAGGGGCGTAGGGGCAAATATTGTGATAATTTGAATAAACACCAATTTCAGGCCGAAATGGTAAGGGCCGGGGTGGTTCAGCATTTTGGAGGAAAATATTATTTTTTTTGAATAGGCTAGTTTCCCCACAATGAATGTACATACATGCCATTAGATGGATCCTGACCCCCATATCCCTTTGGAAGGGGCGTAGGGGCAAATATTGTAAAAATTTGAATTATCACAACTTTCAGGCCGAAATTAGAAGGGCCGGGGTGGTTCAGCATTTTGGAGGAAAATATTTTTTTTTTTTAATAGGCTAGTTTCCCCACAATGAATGTCCATACATGCCATTAGATGGATCCTGACCCCCATATCCCTTTGAAAGGGGCGTAGGGGCAAATATTGTGATAATTTGAATAAACACCAATTTCAGGCCGAAATGGTAAGGGCCGGGGTGGTTCAGCATTTTCGAGGAAAATATTATATTTTTTGAATAGGCTAGTTTCCCCACAATGAATGTCCATACATGCCATTAGATGGATCTTGACCCCCATATCCCTTTGAAAGGGGCGTAGGGGCAAATATTGTGATAATTTGAATAAACACCAATTTCAGGCCGAAATGGTAAGGGCCGGGGTGGTTCAGCATTTTGGAGGAAAATATTATATTTTTTGAATAGGCTAGTTTCCCCACAATGAATGTCCATACATGCCATTAGATGGATCCTGACCCCCATATCCCTTTGAAAGGGGCGTAGGGGCAAATATTGTAAAATTTGAATTAACACCTTTCAGGCCGAAATGGTAAGGGCCGGGGTGGTTCAGCATTTTGGAGGAAAATATTATTTTTTTGAATAGGCTAGTTTCCCCACAATGAATGTCCATACATGCCATTAGATGGATCCTGACCCCCATATCCCTTTGAAAGGGGCGTAGGGGCAAATATTGTGATAATTTGAATAAACACCAATTTCAGGCCGAAATGGTAAGGGCCGGGGTGGTTCAGCATTTTGGAGGAAAATATTATATTTTTTGAATAGGCTAGTTTCCCCACAATGAATGTCCATACATGCCATTAGATGGATCCTGACCCCCATATCCCTTTGAAAGGGGCGTAGGGGCAAATATTGTGATAATTTGAATAAACACCAATTTCAGGCCGAAATGGTAAGGGCCGGGGTGGTTCAGCATTTTGGAGGAAAATATTATATTTTTTGAATAGGCTAGTTTCCCCACAATGAATGTCCATACATGCCATTAGATGGATCCTGACCCCCATATCCCTTTGAAAGGGGCGTAGGGGCAAATATTGTGATAATTTGAATAAACCAATTTCAATATTGTCAGGGCCGAAATGGTAAGGGCCGGGGTGGTTCAGCATTTTGGAGGAAAATATTATTTTTTTGAATAGGCTAGTTTCCCCACAATGAATGTCCATACATGCCATTAGATGGATCCTGACCCCCATATCCCTTTGAAAGGGGCGTAGGGGCAAATATTGTGATAATTTGAATAAACACCAATTTCAGGCCGAAATGGCCGGGGTGGTTCAGCATTTTGGAGGAAAATATTATATTTTTTGAATAGGCTAGTTTCCCCACAATGAATGTCCATACATGCCATTAGATGGATCCTGACCCCCATATCCCTTTGAAAGGGGCGTAGGGGCAAATATTGTGATAATTTGAATAAACACCAATTTCAGGCCGAAATGGTAAGGGCCGGGGTGGTTCAGCATTTTGGAGGAAAATATTATATTTTTTGAATAGGCTAGTTTCCCCACAATGAATGTCCATACATGCCATTAGATGGATCCTGACCCCCATATCCCTTTGAAAGGGGCGTAGGGGCAAATATTGTGATAATTTGAATAAACACCAATTTCAGGCCGAAATGGTAAGGGCCGGGGTGGTTCAGCATTTTGGAGGAAAATATTATATTTTTTGAATAGGCTAGTTTCCCCACAATGAATGTACATACATGCCATTAGATGGATCCTGACCCCCATATCCCTTTGAAAGGGGCGTAGGGGCAAATATTGTAAAATTTGAATTATCACAACTTTCAGGCCGAAATTAGAAGGTCCGGGGTGGTTCAGCATTTTGGAGGAAAATATTTTTTTTTTTTAATAGGCTAGTTTCCCCACAATGAATGTCCATACATGCCATTAGATGGATCCTGACCCCCATATCCCTTTGAAAGGGGCGTAGGGGCAAATATTGTGATAATTTGAATAAACACCAATTTCAGGCCGAAATGGTAAGGGCCGGGGTGGTTCAGCATTTTCGAGGAAAATATTATATTTTTTGAATAGGCTAGTTTCCCCACAATGAATGTCCATACATGCCATTAGATGGATCTTGACCCCCATATCCCTTTGAAAGGGGCGTAGGGGCAAATATTGTGATAATTTGAATAAACACCAATTTCAGGCCGAAATGGTAAGGGCCGGGGTGGTTCAGCATTTTGGAGGAAAATATTATATTTTTTGAATAGGCTAGTTTCCCCACAATGAATGTCCATACATGCCATTAGATGGATCCTGACCCCCATATCCCTTTGAAAGGGGCGTAGGGGCAAATATTGTGATAATTTGAATAAACACCAATTTCAGGCCGAAATGGTAAGGGCCGGGGTGGTTCAGCATTTTGGAGGAAAATATTATATTTTTTGAATAGGCTAGTTTCCCCACAATGAATGTCCATACATGCCATTAGATGGATCTTGACCCCCATATCCCTTTGAAAGGGGCGTAGGGGCAAATATTGTGATAATTTGAATAAACACCAATTTCAGGCCGAAATGGTAAGGGCCGGGGTGGTTCAGCATTTTGGAGGAAAATATTATATTTTTTGAATAGGCTAGTTTCCCCACAATGAATGTCCATACATGCCATTAGATGGATCCTGACCCCCATATCCCTTTGAAAGGGGCGTAGGGGCAAATATTGTAAAATTTGAATTATCACAACTTTCAGGCCGAAATGGTAAGGGCCGGGGTGGTTCAGCATTTTGGAGGAAAATATTATTTTTTTTGAATAGGCTAGTTTCCCCACAATGAATGTCCATACATGCCATTAGATGGATCCTGACCCCCATATCCCTTTGAAAGGGGCGTAGGGGCAAATATTGTGATAATTTGAATAAACACCAATTTCAGGCCGAAATGGTAAGGGCCGGGGTGGTTCAGCATTTTGGAGGAAAATATTATATTTTTTGAATAGGCTAGTTTCCCCACAATGAATGTCCATACATGCCATTAGATGGATCCTGACCCCCATATCCCTTTGAAAGGGGCGTAGGGGCAAATATTGTGATAATTTGAATAAACACCAATTTCAGGCCGAAATGGTAAGGGCCGGGGTGGTTCAGCATTTTGGAGGAAAATATTATATTTTTTGAATAGGCTAGTTTCCCCACAATGAATGTCCATACATGCCATTAGATGGATCCTGACCCCCATATCCCTTTGAAAGGGGCGTAGGGGCAAATATTGTGATAATTTGAATAAACACCAATTTCAGGCCGAAATGGTAAGGGCCGGGGTGGTTCAGCATTTTGGAGGAAAATATTATATTTTTGAATAGGCTAGTTTCCCCACAATGAATGTCCATACATGCCATTAGATGGATCCTGACCCCATATCCCTTTGAAAGGGGCGTAGGGGCAAATATTGTGATAATTTGAATAAAAACCAATTTCAGGCCGAAATGGTAAGGGCCGGGGTGGTTCAGCATTTTGGAGGAAAATATTATTTTTTTTGAATAGGCTAGTTTCCCCACAATGAATGTCCATACATGCCATTAGATGGATCCTGACCCCCATATCCCTTTGAAAGGGGCGTAGGGGCAAATATTGTGATAATTTGAATAAACACCAATTTCAGGCCGAAATGGTAAGGGCCGGGGTGGTTCAGCATTTTCGAGGAAAATATTATATTTTTTGAATAGGCTAGTTTCCCCACAATGAATGTACATACATGCCATTAGATGGATCCTGACCCCCATATCCCTTTGAAAGGGGCGTAGGGGCAAATATTGTGATAATTTGAATAAACACCAATTTCAGGCCGAAATGGTAAGGGCCGGGGTGGTTCAGCATTTTGGAGGAAAATATTATATTTTTTGAATAGGCTAGTTTCCCCACAATGAATGTCCATACATGCCATTAGATGGATCCTGACCCCCATATCCCTTTGAAAGGGGCGTAGGGGCAAATATTGTGATAATTTGAATAAACACCAATTTCAGGCCGAAATGGTAAGGGCCGGGGTGGTTCAGCATTTTGGAGGAAAATATTTTTTTTTTTGAATAGGCTAGTTTCCCCACAATGAATGTCCATACATGCCATTAGATGGATCCTGACCCCCATATCCCTTTGAAAGGGGCGTAGGGGCAAATATTGTGATAATTTGAATAAACACCAATTTCAGGCCGAAATGGTAAGGGCCGGGGTGGTTCAGCATTTTGGAGGAAAATATTATTTTTTTTGAATAGGCTAGTTTCCCCACAATGAATGTACATACATGCCATTAGATGGATCCTGACCCCCATATCCCTTTGAAAGGGGCGTAGGGGCAAATATTGTAAAAATTTGAATTATCACAACTTTCAGGCCGAAATTAGAAGGTCCGGGGTGGTTCAGCATTTTGGAGGAAAATATTTTTTTTTTTTAATAGGCTAGTTTCCCCACAATGAATGTCCATACATGCCATTAGATGGATCCTGACCCCCATATCCCTTTGAAAGGGGCGTAGGGGCAAATATTGTGATAATTTGAATAAACACCAATTTCAGGCCGAAATGGTAAGGGCCGGGGTGGTTCAGCATTTTCGAGGAAAATATTATATTTTTTGAATAGGCTAGTTTCCCCACAATGAATGTCCATACATGCCATTAGATGGATCTTGACCCCCATATCCCTTTGAAAGGGGCGTAGGGGCAAATATTGTGATAATTTGAATAAACACCAATTTCAGGCCGAAATGGTAAGGGCCGGGGTGGTTCAGCATTTTGGAGGAAAATATTATATTTTTTGAATAGGCTAGTTTCCCCACAATGAATGTCCATACATGCCATTAGATGGATCCTGACCCCCATATCCCTTTGAAAGGGGCGTAGGGGCAAATATTGTAAAAATTTGAATTAACACTTTCAGGCCGAAATGGTAAGGGCCGGGGTGGTTCAGCATTTTGGAGGAAAATATTATTTTTTTTGAATAGGCTAGTTTCCCCACAATGAATGTCCATACATGCCATTAGATGGATCCTGACCCCCATATCCCTTTGAAAGGGGCGTAGGGGCAAATATTGTGATAATTTGAATAAACACCAATTTCAGGCCGAAATGGTAAGGGCCGGGGTGGTTCAGCATTTTCGAGGAAAATATTATATTTTTTGAATAGGCTAGTTTCCCCACAATGAATGTCCATACATGCCATTAGATGGATCCTGACCCCCATATCCCTTTGAAAGGGGCGTAGGGGCAAATATTGTGATAATTTGAATAAACACCAATTTCAGGCCGAAATGGTAAGGGCCGGGGTGGTTCAGCATTTTGGAGGAAAATATTATATTTTTTGAATAGGCTAGTTTCCCCACAATGAATGTCCATACATGCCATTAGATGGATCCTGACCCCCATATCCCTTTGAAAGGGGCGTAGGGGCAAATATTGTGATAATTTGAATAAACACCAATTTCAGGCCGAAATGGTAAGGGCCGGGGTGGTTCAGCATTTTGGAGGAAAATATTATATTTTTTGAATAGGCTAGTTTCCCCACAATGAATGTCCATACATGCCATTAGATGGATCCTGACCCCCATATCCCTTTGAAAGGGGCGTAGGGGCAAATATTGTGATAATTTGAATAAACACAATTTCAGGCCGAAATGGTAAGGGCCGGGGTGGTTCAGCATTTTGGAGGAAAATATTATTTTTTTTGAATAGGCTAGTTTCCCCACAATGAATGTCCATACATGCCATTAGATGGATCCTGACCCCCATATCCCTTTGAAAGGGGCGTAGGGGCAAATATTGTGATAATTTGAATAAACACAAATTTCAGGCCGAAATGGTAAGGGCCGGGGTGGTTCAGCATTTTGGAGGAAAATATTATTTTTTTTGAATAGGCTAGTTTCCCCACAATGAATGTCCATACATGCCATTAGATGGATCCTGACCCCCATATCCCTTTGAAAGGGGCGTAGGGGCAAATATTGTGATAATTTGAATAAACACCAATTTCAGGCCGAAATGGTAAGGGCCGGGGTGGTTCAGCATTTTGGAGGAAAATATTATATTTTTTGAATAGGCTAGTTTCCCCACAATGAATGTCCATACATGCCATTAGATGGATCCTGACCCCCATATCCCTTTGAAAGGGGCGTAGGGGCAAATATTGTGATAATTTGAATAAACACCAATTTCAGGCCGAAATGGTAAGGGCCGGGGTGGTTCAGCATTTTGGAGGAAAATATTATATTTTTTGAATAGGCTAGTTTCCCCACAATGAATGTCCATACATGCCATTAGATGGATCCTGACCCCCATATCCCTTTGAAAGGGGCGTAGGGGCAAATATTGTGATAATTTGAATAAACACCAATTTCAGGCCGAAATGGTAAGGGCCGGGGTGGTTCAGCATTTTGGAGGAAAATATTATTTTTTTTAATAGGCTAGTTTCCCCACAATGAATGTCCATACATGCCATTAGATGGATCCTGACCCCCATATCCCTTTGAAAGGGGCGTAGGGGCAAATATTGTGATAATTTGAATAAACACCAATTTCAGGCCGAAATGGTAAGGGCCGGGGTGGTTCAGCATTTTGGAGGAAAATATTATATTTTTTGAATAGGCTAGTTTCCCCACAATGAATGTCCATACATGCCATTAGATGGATCCTGACCCCCATATCCCTTTGAAAGGGGCGTAGGGGCAAATATTGTGATAATTTGAATAAACACCAATTTCAGGCCGAAATGGTAAGGGCCGGGGTGGTTCAGCATTTTGGAGGAAAATATTATATTTTTTGAATAGGCTAGTTTCCCCACAATGAATGTCCATACATGCCATTAGATGGATCCTGACCCCCATATCCCTTTGAAAGGGGCGTAGGGGCAAATATTGTGATAATTTGAATAAACACCAATTTCAGGCCGAAATGGTAAGGGCCGGGGTGGTTCAGCATTTTGGAGGAAAATATTTTTTTTTTTGAATAGGCTAGTTTCCCCACAATGAATGTCCATACATGCCATTAGATGGATCCTGACCCCATATCCCTTTGAAAGGGGCGTAGGGGCAAATATTGTGATAATTTGAATAAACACCAATTTCAGGCCGAAATGGTAAGGGCCGGGGTGGTTCAGCATTTTGGAGGAAAATATTATTTTTTTTGAATAGGCTAGTTTCCCCACAATGAATGTACATACATGCCATTAGATGGATCCTGACCCCCATATCCCTTTGAAAGGGGCGTAGGGGCAAATATTGTAAAAATTTGAATTAACACAATTTCAGGCCGAAATGGTAAGGGCCGGGGTGGTTCAGCATTTTGGAGGAAAATATTATTTTTTTTTAATAGGCTAGTTTCCCCACAATGAATGTCCATACATGCCATTAGATGGATCCTGACCCCATATCCCTTTGAAAGGGGCGTAGGGGCAAATATTGTGATAATTTGAATAAACACCAATTTCAGGCCGAAATGGTAAGGGCCGGGGTGGTTCAGCATTTTCGAGGAAAATATTATATTTTTTGAATAGGCTAGTTTCCCCACAATGAATGTCCATACATGCCATTAGATGGATCCTGACCCCCATATCCCTTTGAAAGGGGCGTAGGGGCAAATATTGTGATAATTTGAATAAAACCAATTTCAGGCCGAAATGGTAAGGGCCGGGGTGGTTCAGCATTTTGGAGGAAAATATTATATTTTTTGAATAGGCTAGTTTCCCCACAATGAATGTCCATACATGCCATTAGATGGATCCTGACCCCCATATCCCTTTGAAAGGGGCGTAGGGGCAAATATTGTGAAAATTTGAATTATCACAACTTTCAGGCCGAAATGGTAAGGGCCGGGGTGGTTCAGCATTTTGGAGGAAAATATTATTTTTTTTGAATAGGCTAGTTTCCCCACAATGAATGTCCATACATGCCATTAGATGGATCCTGACCCCCATATCCCTTTGAAAGGGGCGTAGGGGCAAATATTGTGATAATTTGAATAAACACCAATTTCAGGCCGAAATGGTAAGGGCCGGGGTGGTTCAGCATTTTGGAGGAAAATATTATATTTTTTGAATAGGCTAGTTTCCCCACAATGAATGTCCATACATGCCATTAGATGGATCCTGACCCCCATATCCCTTTGAAAGGGGCGTAGGGGCAAATATTGTGATAATTTGAATAAACACCAATTTCAGGCCGAAATGGTAAGGGCCGGGGTGGTTCAGCATTTTGGAGGAAAATATTATATTTTTTGAATAGGCTAGTTTCCCCACAATGAATGTCCATACATGCCATTAGATGGATCCTGACCCCCATATCCCTTTGAAAGGGGCGTAGGGGCAAATATTGTGATAATTTGAATAAACACCAATTTCAGGCCGAAATGGTAAGGGCCGGGGTGGTTCAGCATTTTGGAGGAAAATATTATATTTTTTGAATAGGCTAGTTTCCCCACAATGAATGTCCATACATGCCATTAGATGGATCCTGACCCCATATCCCTTTGAAAGGGGCGTAGGGGCAAATATTGTGATAATTTGAATAAACACAATTTCAGGCCGAAATGGTAAGGGCCGGGGTGGTTCAGCATTTTGGAGGAAAATATTATTTTTTTTTAATAGGCTAGTTTCCCCACAATGAATGTCCATACATGCCATTAGATGGATCCTGACCCCCATATCCCTTTGAAAGGGGCGTAGGGGCAAATATTGTGATAATTTGAATAAACACCAATTTCAGGCCGAAATGGTAAGGGCCGGGGTGGTTCAGCATTTTGGAGGAAAATATTATATTTTTTGAATAGGCTAGTTTCCCCACAATGAATGTCCATACATGCCATTAGATGGATCCTGACCCCCATATCCCTTTGAAAGGGGCGTAGGGGCAAATATTGTGATAATTTGAATAAACACCAATTTCAGGCCGAAATGGTAAGGGCCGGGGTGGTTCAGCATTTTGGAGGAAAATATTATATTTTTTGAATAGGCTAGTTTCCCCACAATGAATGTCCATACATGCCATTAGATGGATCCTGACCCCCATATCCCTTTGAAAGGGGCGTAGGGGCAAATATTGTGATAATTTGAATAAACACCAATTTCAGGCCGAAATGGTAAGGGCCGGGGTGGTTCAGCATTTTGGAGGAAAATATATTTTTTTTTGAATAGGCTAGTTTCCCCACAATGAATGTCCATACATGCCATTAGATGGATCCTGACCCCCATATCCCTTTGAAAGGGGCGTAGGGGCAAATATTGTGATAATTTGAATAAACACCAATTTCAGGCCGAAATGGTAAGGGCCGGGGTGGTTCAGCATTTTGGAGGAAAATATTATTTTTTTTGAATAGGCTAGTTTCCCCACAATGAATGTCCATACATGCCATTAGATGGATCCTGACCCCCATATCCCTTTGAAAGGGGCGTAGGGGCAAATATTGTGAAATTTGAATTAACACCAATTTCAGGCCGAAATGGTAAGGGCCGGGGTGGTTCAGCATTTTGGAGGAAAATATTTTTTTTTTTGAATAGGCTAGTTTCCCCACAATGAATGTCCATACATGCCATTAGATGGATCCTGACCCCCATATCCCTTTGAAAGGGGCGTAGGGGCAAATATTGTGATAATTTGAATAAACACCAATTTCAGGCCGAAATGGTAAGGGCCGGGGTGGTTCAGCATTTTCGAGGAAAATATTATATTTTTTTGAATAGGCTAGTTTCCCCACAATGAATGTCCATACATGCCATTAGATGGATCTGACCCCCATATCCCTTTGAAAGGGGCGTAGGGGCAAATATTGTGATAATTTGAATAAACACCAATTTCAGGCCGAAATGGTAAGGGCCGGGGTGGTTCAGCATTTTGGAGGAAAATATTATATTTTTTGAATAGGCTAGTTTCCCCACAATGAATGTCCATACATGCCATTAGATGGATCCTGACCCCCATATCCCTTTGAAAGGGGCGTAGGGGCAAATATTGTGATAATTTGAATAAACACCAATTTCAGGCCGAAATGGTAAGGGCCGGGGTGGTTCAGCATTTTGGAGGAAAATATTATATTTTTTTAATAGGCTAGTTTCCCCACAATGAATGTCCATACATGCCATTAGATGGATCCTGACCCCCATATCCCTTTGAAAGGGGCGTAGGGGCAAATATTGTGATAATTTGAATAAACACCAATTTCAGGCCGAAATGGTAAGGGCCGGGGTGGTTCAGCATTTTGGAGGAAAATATTATATTTTTTGAATAGGCTAGTTTCCCCACAATGAATGTCCATACATGCCATTAGATGGATCCTGACCCCATATCCCTTTGAAAGGGGCGTAGGGGCAAATATTGTGATAATTTGAATAAACACCAATTTCAGGCCGAAATGGTAAGGGCCGGGGTGGTTCAGCATTTTGGAGGAAAATATTATTTTTTTTGAATAGGCTAGTTTCCCCACAATGAATGTCCATACATGCCATTAGATGGATCCTGACCCCCATATCCCTTTGAAAGGGGCGTAGGGGCAAATATTGTGATAATTTGAATAAACACCAATTTCAGGCCGAAATGGTAAGGGCCGGGGTGGTTCAGCATTTTGGAGGAAAATATTATATTTTTTGAATAGGCTAGTTTCCCCACAATGAATGTCCATACATGCCATTAGATGGATCCTGACCCCCATATCCCTTTGAAAGGGGCGTAGGGGCAAATATTGTGATAATTTGAATAAACACCAATTTCAGGCCGAAATGGTAAGGGCCGGGGTGGTTCAGCATTTTGGAGGAAAATATATTTTTTTTTAATAGGCTAGTTTCCCCACAATGAATGTCCATACATGCCATTAGATGGATCCTGACCCCCATATCCCTTTGAAAGGGGCGTAGGGGCAAATATTGTGATAATTTGAATAAACACCAATTTCAGGCCGAAATTAGAAGGGCCGGGGTGGTTCAGCATTTTGGAGGAAAATATTATTTTTTTTGAATAGGCTAGTTTCCCCACAATGAATGTACATACATGCCATTAGATGGATCCTGACCCCCATATCCCTTTGAAAGGGGCGTAGGGGCAAATATTGTGAAAATTTGAATAAACACAATTTCAGGCCGAAATGGTAAGGGCCGGGGTGGTTCAGCATTTTGGAGGAAAATATTTTTTTTTTGAATAGGCTAGTTTCCCCACAATGAATGTCCATACATGCCATTAGATGGATCCTGACCCCCATATCCCTTTGAAAGGGGCGTAGGGGCAAATATTGTGATAATTTGAATAAACACCAATTTCAGGCCGAAATGGTAAGGGCCGGGGTGGTTCAGCATTTTGGAGGAAAATATTATATTTTTTGAATAGGCTAGTTTCCCCACAATGAATGTCCATACATGCCATTAGATGGATCCTGACCCCCATATCCCTTTGAAAGGGGCGTAGGGGCAAATATTGTGATAATTTGAATAAACACCAATTTCAGGCCGAAATGGTAAGGGCCGGGGTGGTTCAGCATTTTGGAGGAAAATATTATATTTTTTGAATAGGCTAGTTTCCCCACAATGAATGTCCATACATGCCATTAGATGGATCCTGACCCCCATATCCCTTTGAAAGGGGCGTAGGGGCAAATATTGTGATAATTTGAATAAACACCAATTTCAGGCCGAAATGGTAAGGGCCGGGGTGGTTCAGCATTTTGGAGGAAAATATTATATTTTTTTAATAGGCTAGTTTCCCCACAATGAATGTCCATACATGCCATTAGATGGATCCTGACCCCATATCCCTTTGAAAGGGGCGTAGGGGCAAATATTGTGATAATTTGAATAAACACCAATTTCAGGCCGAAATGGTAAGGGCCGGGGTGGTTCAGCATTTTGGAGGAAAATATTATATTTTTTGAATAGGCTAGTTTCCCCACAATGAATGTCCATACATGCCATTAGATGGATCCTGACCCCCATATCCCTTTGAAAGGGGCGTAGGGGCAAATATTGTGATAATTTGAATAAACACCAATTTCAGGCCGAAATGGTAAGGGCCGGGGTGGTTCAGCATTTTGGAGGAAAATATTATTTTTTTTGAATAGGCTAGTTTCCCCACAATGAATGTCCATACATGCCATTAGATGGATCCTGACCCCCATATCCCTTTGAAAGGGGCGTAGGGGCAAATATTGTGATAATTTGAATAAACACCAATTTCAGGCCGAAATGGTAAGGGCCGGGGTGGTTCAGCATTTTGGAGGAAAATATTATATTTTTTGAATAGGCTAGTTTCCCCACAATGAATGTCCATACATGCCATTAGATGGATCCTGACCCCCATATCCCTTTGAAAGGGGCGTAGGGGCAAATATTGTGATAATTTGAATAAACACCAATTTCAGGCCGAAATGGTAAGGGCCGGGGTGGTTCAGCATTTTGGAGGAAAATATTATATTTTTTGAATAGGCTAGTTTCCCCACAATGAATGTCCATACATGCCATTAGATGGATCCTGACCCCCATATCCCTTTGAAAGGGGCGTAGGGGCAAATATTGTGATAATTTGAATAAACACCAATTTCAGGCCGAAATGGTAAGGGCCGGGGTGGTTCAGCATTTTGGAGGAAAATATATTTTTTTTTTAATAGGCTAGTTTCCCCACAATGAATGTCCATACATGCCATTAGATGGATCCTGACCCCCATATCCCTTTGAAAGGGGCGTAGGGGCAAATATTGTGATAATTTGAATAAACACCAATTTCAGGCCGAAATGGTAAGGGCCGGGGTGGTTCAGCATTTTGGAGGAAAATATTATTTTTTTTGAATAGGCTAGTTTCCCCACAATGAATGTCCATACATGCCATTAGATGGATCCTGACCCCCATATCCCTTTGAAAGGGGCGTAGGGGCAAATATTGTAATAATTTGAATTAACACAATTTCAGGCCGAAATGGTAAGGGCCGGGGTGGTTCAGCATTTTGGAGGAAAATATTTTTTTTTTTAATAGGCTAGTTTCCCCACAATGAATGTCCATACATGCCATTAGATGGATCCTGACCCCCATATCCCTTTGAAAGGGGCGTAGGGGCAAATATTGTGATAATTTGAATAAACACCAATTTCAGGCCGAAATGGTAAGGGCCGGGGTGGTTCAGCATTTTGGAGGAAAATATTATATTTTTTGAATAGGCTAGTTTCCCCACAATGAATGTCCATACATGCCATTAGATGGATCTGACCCCCATATCCCTTTGAAAGGGGCGTAGGGGCAAATATTGTGATAATTTGAATAAACACCAATTTCAGGCCGAAATGGTAAGGGCCGGGGTGGTTCAGCATTTTCGAGGAAAATATTATATTTTTTGAATAGGCTAGTTTCCCCACAATGAATGTCCATACATGCCATTAGATGGATCCTGACCCCCATATCCCTTTGAAAGGGGCGTAGGGGCAAATATTGTGATAATTTGAATAAACACCAATTTCAGGCCGAAATGGTAAGGGCCGGGGTGGTTCAGCATTTTGGAGGAAAATATTATATTTTTTGAATAGGCTAGTTTCCCCACAATGAATGTCCATACATGCCATTAGATGGATCCTGACCCCCATATCCCTTTGAAAGGGGCGTAGGGGCAAATATTGTGATAATTTGAATAAACACCAATTTCAGGCCGAAATGGTAAGGGCCGGGGTGGTTCAGCATTTTGGAGGAAAATATTATATTTTTTGAATAGGCTAGTTTCCCCACAATGAATGTCCATACATGCCATTAGATGGATCCTGACCCCCATCCCTTTGAAAGGGGCGTAGGGGCAAATATTGTGAAAATTTGAATTAACACAATTTCAGGCCGAAATGGTAAGGGCCGGGGTGGTTCAGCATTTTGGAGGAAAATATTATTTTTTTGAATAGGCTAGTTTCCCCACAATGAATGTCCATACATGCCATTAGATGGATCCTGACCCCCATATCCCTTTGAAAGGGGCGTAGGGGCAAATATTGTGATAATTTGAATAAACACCAATTTCAGGCCGAAATGGTAAGGGCCGGGGTGGTTCAGCATTTTGGAGGAAAATATTATATTTTTTGAATAGGCTAGTTTCCCCACAATGAATGTCCATACATGCCATTAGATGGATCTGACCCCCATATCCCTTTGAAAGGGGCGTAGGGGCAAATATTGTGATAATTTGAATAAACACCAATTTCAGGCCGAAATGGTAAGGGCCGGGGTGGTTCAGCATTTTGGAGGAAAATATTATATTTTTTGAATAGGCTAGTTTCCCCACAATGAATGTCCATACATGCCATTAGATGGATCCTGACCCCCATATCCCTTTGAAAGGGGCGTAGGGGCAAATATTGTGATAATTTGAATAAACACCAATTTCAGGCCGAAATGGTAAGGGCCGGGGTGGTTCAGCATTTTGGAGGAAAATATTATATTTTTTGAATAGGCTAGTTTCCCCACAATGAATGTCCATACATGCCATTAGATGGATCCTGACCCCCATATCCCTTTGAAAGGGGCGTAGGGGCAAATATTGTGAAAATTTGAATTAAACAACTTTCAGGCCGAAATGGTAAGGGCCGGGGTGGTTCAGCATTTTGGAGGAAAATATTATTTTTTTGAATAGGCTAGTTTCCCCACAATGAATGTCCATACATGCCATTAGATGGATCCTGACCCCCATATCCCTTTGAAAGGGGCGTAGGGGCAAATATTGTGATAATTTGAATAAACACCAATTTCAGGCCGAAATGGTAAGGGCCGGGGTGGTTCAGCATTTTCGAGGAAAATATTATATTTTTTGAATAGGCTAGTTTCCCCACAATGAATGTCCATACATGCCATTAGATGGATCCTGACCCCCATATCCCTTTGAAAGGGGCGTAGGGGCAAATATTGTGATAATTTGAATAAACACCAATTTCAGGCCGAAATGGTAAGGGCCGGGGTGGTTCAGCATTTTGGAGGAAAATATTATATTTTTTGAATAGGCTAGTTTCCCCACAATGAATGTCCATACATGCCATTAGATGGATCCTGACCCCCATATCCCTTTGAAAGGGGCGTAGGGGCAAATATTGTGATAATTTGAATAAACACCAATTTCAGGCCGAAATGGTAAGGGCCGGGGTGGTTCAGCATTTTGGAGGAAAATATTTTTTTTTTGAATAGGCTAGTTTCCCCACAATGAATGTCCATACATGCCATTAGATGGATCCTGACCCCCATATCCCTTTGAAAGGGGCGTAGGGGCAAATATTGTGATAATTTGAATAAACACCAATTTCAGGCCGAAATGGTAAGGGCCGGGGTGGTTCAGCATTTTGGAGGAAAATATTATATTTTTTGAATAGGCTAGTTTCCCCACAATGAATGTACATACATGCCATTAGATGGATCCCCACAATGAATGTCCATACATGCCATTAGATGGATCCTGACCCATATCCCTTTGAAAGGGGCGTAGGGGCAAATATTGTGATAATTTGAATAAACACCAATTTCAGGCCGAAATTAGAAGGGCCGGGGTGGTTCAGCATTTTGGAGGAAAATATTATTTTTTTGAATAGGCTAGTTTCCCCACAATGAATGTACATACATGCCATTAGATGGATCCTGACCCCCATATCCCTTTGAAAGGGGCGTAGGGGCAAATATTGTAAAATTTGAATATCACAATTTCAGGCCGAAATTAGAAGGTCCGGGGTGGTTCAGCATTTTGGAGGAAAATATTATTTTTTTTTAATAGGCTAGTTTCCCCACAATGAATGTCCATACATGCCATTAGATGGATCCTGACCCCCATATCCCTTTGAAAGGGGCGTAGGGGCAAATATTGTGATAATTTGAATAAACACCAATTTCAGGCCGAAATGGTAAGGGCCGGGGTGGTTCAGCATTTTGGAGGAAAATATTATATTTTTTTAATAGGCTAGTTTCCCCACAATGAATGTCCATACATGCCATTAGATGGATCCTGACCCCCATATCCCTTTGAAAGGGGCGTAGGGGCAAATATTGTGATAATTTGAATAAACACCAATTTCAGGCCGAAATGGTAAGGGCCGGGGTGGTTCAGCATTTTGGAGGAAAATATTATTTTTTTGAATAGGCTAGTTTCCCCACAATGAATGTCCATACATGCCATTAGATGGATCCTGACCCCCATATCCCTTTGAAAGGGGCGTAGGGGCAAATATTGTGATAATTTGAATAAACACCAATTTCAGGCCGAAATGGTAAGGGCCGGGGTGGTTCAGCATTTTCGAGGAAAATATTATATTTTTTGAATAGGCTAGTTTCCCCACAATGAATGTCCATACATGCCATTAGATGGATCTTGACCCCCATATCCCTTTGAAAGGGGCGTAGGGGCAAATATTGTGATAATTTGAATAAACACCAATTTCAGGCCGAAATGGTAAGGGCCGGGGTGGTTCAGCATTTTGGAGGAAAATATTATATTTTTTGAATAGGCTAGTTTCCCCACAATGAATGTCCATACATGCCATTAGATGGATCCTGACCCCCATATCCCTTTGAAAGGGGCGTAGGGGCAAATATTGTGAAAATTTGAATAATCACAACTTTCAGGCCGAAATGGTAAGGGCCGGGGTGGTTCAGCATTTTGGAGGAAAATATTATTTTTTTTGAATAGGCTAGTTTCCCCACAATGAATGTCCATACATGCCATTAGATGGATCCTGACCCCCATATCCCTTTGAAAGGGGCGTAGGGGCAAATATTGTGATAATTTGAATAAACACCAATTTCAGGCCGAAATGGTAAGGGCCGGGGTGGTTCAGCATTTTCGAGGAAAATATTATATTTTTTGAATAGGCTAGTTTCCCCACAATGAATGTCCATACATGCCATTAGATGGATCCTGACCCCCATATCCCTTTGAAAGGGGCGTAGGGGCAAATATTGTGATAATTTGAATAAACACCAATTTCAGGCCGAAATGGTAAGGGCCGGGGTGGTTCAGCATTTTGGAGGAAAATATTATATTTTTTGAATAGGCTAGTTTCCCCACAATGAATGTCCATACATGCCATTAGATGGATCCTGACCCCCATATCCCTTTGAAAGGGGCGTAGGGGCAAATATTGTGATAATTTGAATAAACACCAATTTCAGGCCGAAATGGTAAGGGCCGGGGTGGTTCAGCATTTTGGAGGAAAATATTTTTTTTTTTGAATAGGCTAGTTTCCCCACAATGAATGTCCATACATGCCATTAGATGGATCCTGACCCCCATATCCCTTTGAAAGGGGCGTAGGGGCAAATATTGTGATAATTTGAATAAACACCAATTTCAGGCCGAAATGGTAAGGGCCGGGGTGGTTCAGCATTTTCGAGGAAAATATTATATTTTTTGAATAGGCTAGTTTCCCCACAATGAATGTCCATACATGCCATTAGATGGATCCTGACCCCCATATCCCTTTGAAGGGGGCGTAGGGGCAAATATTGTGATAATTTGAATAAACACCAATTTCAGGCCGAAATGGTAAGGGCCGGGGTGGTTCAGCATTTTGGAGGAAAATATTATATTTTTTGAATAGGCTAGTTTCCCCACAATGAATGTCCATACATGCCATTAGATGGATCCTGACCCCCATATCCCTTTGAAAGGGGCGTAGGGGCAAATATTGTGATAATTTGAATAAACACCAATTTCAGGCCGAAATGGTAAGGGCCGGGGTGGTTCAGCATTTTGGAGGAAAATATTATTTTTTTTGAATAGGCTAGTTTCCCCACAATGAATGTCCATACATGCCATTAGATGGATCCTGACCCCCATATCCCTTTGAAAGGGGCGTAGGGGCAAATATTGTGATAATTTGAATAAACACCAATTTCAGGCCGAAATGGTAAGGGCCGGGGTGGTTCAGCATTTTCGAGGAAAATATTATATTTTTTGAATAGGCTAGTTTCCCCACAATGAATGTACATACATGCCATTAGATGGATCCTGACCCCCATATCCCTTTGAAAGGGGCGTAGGGGCAAATATTGTGATAATTTGAATAAACACCAATTTCAGGCCGAAATGGTAAGGGCCGGGGTGGTTCAGCATTTTGGAGGAAAATATTATTTTTTTTGAATAGGCTAGTTTCCCCACAATGAATGTACATACATGCCATTAGATGGATCCTGACCCCCATATCCCTTTGAAAGGGGCGTAGGGGCAAATATTGTGAAAATTTGAATTATCACAATTTCAGGCCGAAATTAGAAGGTCCGGGGTGGTTCAGCATTTTGGAGGAAAATATTTTTTTTTTTAATAGGCTAGTTTCCCCACAATGAATGTCCATACATGCCATTAGATGGATCCTGACCCCCATATCCCTTTGAAAGGGGCGTAGGGGCAAATATTGTGATAATTTGAATAAACACCAATTTCAGGCCGAAATGGTAAGGGCCGGGGTGGTTCAGCATTTTCGAGGAAAATATTATATTTTTTGAATAGGCTAGTTTCCCCACAATGAATGTCCATACATGCCATTAGATGGATCCTGACCCCCATATCCCTTTGAAAGGGGCGTAGGGGCAAATATTGTGATAATTTGAATAAACACCAATTTCAGGCCGAAATGGTAAGGGCCGGGGTGGTTCAGCATTTTGGAGGAAAATATTATATTTTTTGAATAGGCTAGTTTCCCCACAATGAATGTCCATACATGCCATTAGATGGATCCTGACCCCCATATCCCTTTGAAAGGGGCGTAGGGGCAAATATTGTGATAATTTGAATAAACACCAATTTCAGGCCGAAATGGTAAGGGCCGGGGTGGTTCAGCATTTTCGAGGAAAATATTATATTTTTTGAATAGGCTAGTTTCCCCACAATGAATGTCCATACATGCCATTAGATGGATCCTGACCCCCATATCCCTTTGAAAGGGGCGTAGGGGCAAATATTGTGATAATTTGAATAAACACCAATTTCAGGCCGAAATGGTAAGGGCCGGGGTGGTTCAGCATTTTGGAGGAAAATATTATATTTTTTGAATAGGCTAGTTTCCCCACAATGAATGTCCATACATGCCATTAGATGGATCCTGACCCCCATATCCCTTTGAAAGGGGCGTAGGGGCAAATATTGTGAAAATTTGAATTATCACAACTTTCAGGCCGAAATGGTAAGGGCCGGGGTGGTTCAGCATTTTGGAGGAAAATATTATTTTTTTTGAATAGGCTAGTTTCCCCACAATGAATGTCCATACATGCCATTAGATGGATCCTGACCCCCATATCCCTTTGAAAGGGGCGTAGGGGCAAATATTGTGATAATTTGAATAAACACCAATTTCAGGCCGAAATGGTAAGGGCCGGGGTGGTTCAGCATTTTGGAGGAAAATATTATATTTTTTGAATAGGCTAGTTTCCCCACAATGAATGTCCATACATGCCATTAGATGGATCCTGACCCCCATATCCCTTTGAAAGGGGCGTAGGGGCAAATATTGTGATAATTTGAATAAACACCAATTTCAGGCCGAAATGGTAAGGGCCGGGGTGGTTCAGCATTTTGGAGGAAAATATTATATTTTTTGAATAGGCTAGTTTCCCCACAATGAATGTCCATACATGCCATTAGATGGATCCTGACCCCCATATCCCTTTGAAAGGGGCGTAGGGGCAAATATTGTGATAATTTGAATAAAAACCAATTTCAGGCCGAAATGGTAAGGGCCGGGGTGGTTCAGCATTTTGGAGGAAAATATTTTTTTTTTTGAATAGGCTAGTTTCCCCACAATGAATGTCCATACATGCCATTAGATGGATCCTGACCCCCATATCCCTTTGAAAGGGGCGTAGGGGCAAATATTGTGATAATTTGAATAAACACCAATTTCAGGCCGAAATGGTAAGGGCCGGGGTGGTTCAGCATTTTGGAGGAAAATATTATATTTTTTGAATAGGCTAGTTTCCCCACAATGAATGTCCATACATGCCATTAGATGGATCCTGACCCCCATATCCCTTTGAAAGGGGCGTAGGGGCAAATATTGTGATAATTTGAATAAACACCAATTTCAGGCCGAAATGGTAAGGGCCGGGGTGGTTCAGCATTTTGGAGGAAAATATTATATTTTTTGAATAGGCTAGTTTCCCCACAATGAATGTCCATACATGCCATTAGATGGATCCTGACCCCCATATCCCTTTGAAAGGGGCGTAGGGGCAAATATTGTGATAATTTGAATAAACACCAATTTCAGGCCGAAATGGTAAGGGCCGGGGTGGTTCAGCATTTTGGAGGAAAATATTATTTTTTTGAATAGGCTAGTTTCCCCACAATGAATGTCCATACATGCCATTAGATGGATCCTGACCCCCATATCCCTTTGAAAGGGGCGTAGGGGCAAATATTGTGATAATTTGAATAAACACCAATTTCAGGCCGAAATGGTAAGGGCCGGGGTGGTTCAGCATTTTGGAGGAAAATATTATATTTTTTGAATAGGCTAGTTTCCCCACAATGAATGTCCATACATGCCATTAGATGGATCCTGACCCCCATATCCCTTTGAAAGGGGCGTAGGGGCAAATATTGTGATAATTTGAATAAACACCAATTTCAGGCCGAAATGGTAAGGGCCGGGGTGGTTCAGCATTTTGGAGGAAAATATTTTTTTTTTTAATAGGCTAGTTTCCCCACAATGAATGTCCATACATGCCATTAGATGGATCCTGACCCCCATATCCCTTTGAAAGGGGCGTAGGGGCAAATATTGTGATAATTTGAATAAACACCAATTTCAGGCCGAAATGGTAAGGGCCGGGGTGGTTCAGCATTTTGGAGGAAAATATTATTTTTTTTGAATAGGCTAGTTTCCCCACAATGAATGTCCATACATGCCATTAGATGGATCCTGACCCCCATATCCCTTTGAAAGGGGCGTAGGGGCAAATATTGTAAAAATTTGAATTATCACAACTTTCAGGCCGAAATTAGAAGGTCCGGGGTGGTTCAGCATTTTGGAGGAAAATATATTTTTTTTTTAATAGGCTAGTTTCCCCACAATGAATGTCCATACATGCCATTAGATGGATCCTGACCCCCATATCCCTTTGAAAGGGGCGTAGGGGCAAATATTGTGATAATTTGAATAAACACCAATTTCAGGCCGAAATGGTAAGGGCCGGGGTGGTTCAGCATTTTGGAGGAAAATATTTTTTTTTTTGAATAGGCTAGTTTCCCCACAATGAATGTCCATACATGCCATTAGATGGATCCTGACCCCCATATCCCTTTGAAAGGGGCGTAGGGGCAAATATTGTGATAATTTGAATAAACACCAATTTCAGGCCGAAATGGTAAGGGCCGGGGTGGTTCAGCATTTTGAGGAAAATATTATATTTTTTGAATAGGCTAGTTTCCCCACAATGAATGTCCATACATGCCATTAGATGGATCCTGACCCCCATATCCCTTTGAAAGGGGCGTAGGGGCAAATATTGTGATAATTTGAATAAACACCAATTTCAGGCCGAAATGGTAAGGGCCGGGGTGGTTCAGCATTTTGGAGGAAAATATTATTTTTTTTGAATAGGCTAGTTTCCCCACAATGAATGTCCATACATGCCATTAGATGGATCCTGACCCCCATATCCCTTTGAAAGGGGCGTAGGGGCAAATATTGTGATAATTTGAATAAACACCAATTTCAGGCCGAAATGGTAAGGGCCGGGGTGGTTCAGCATTTTGGAGGAAAATATTATATTTTTTGAATAGGCTAGTTTCCCCACAATGAATGTACATACATGCCATTAGATGGATCCTGACCCCCATATCCCTTTGAAAGGGGCGTAGGGGCAAATATTGTGATAATTTGAATAAACACCAATTTCAGGCCGAAATGGTAAGGGCCGGGGTGGTTCAGCATTTTGGAGGAAAATATTATATTTTTTGAATAGGCTAGTTTCCCCACAATGAATGTCCATACATGCCATTAGATGGATCCTGACCCCCATATCCCTTTGAAAGGGGCGTAGGGGCAAATATTGTGATAATTTGAATAAACACCAATTTCAGGCCGAAATGGTAAGGGCCGGGGTGGTTCAGCATTTTGGAGGAAAATATTATTTTTTTTGAATAGGCTAGTTTCCCCACAATGAATGTCCATACATGCCATTAGATGGATCCTGACCCCCATATCCCTTTGAAAGGGGCGTAGGGGCAAATATTGTGATAATTTGAATAAACACCAATTTCAGGCCGAAATGGTAAGGGCCGGGGTGGTTCAGCATTTTGGAGGAAAATATTATTTTTTTGAATAGGCTAGTTTCCCCACAATGAATGTACATACATGCCATTAGATGGATCCTGACCCCCATATCCCTTTGAAAGGGGCGTAGGGGCAAATATTGTGATAATTTGAATAAACACCAATTTCAGGCCGAAATGGTAAGGGCCGGGGTGGTTCAGCATTTTGGAGGAAAATATTTTTTTTTTTAATAGGCTAGTTTCCCCACAATGAATGTCCATACATGCCATTAGATGGATCCTGACCCCCATATCCCTTTGAAAGGGGCGTAGGGGCAAATATTGTGATAATTTGAATAAACACCAATTTCAGGCCGAAATGGTAAGGGCCGGGGTGGTTCAGCATTTTGGAGGAAAATATTATTTTTTTTGAATAGGCTAGTTTCCCCACAATGAATGTACATACATGCCATTAGATGGATCCTGACCCCCATATCCCTTTGAAAGGGGCGTAGGGGCAAATATTGTAAAAATTTGAATTATCACAATTTCAGGCCGAAATTAGAAGGGCCGGGGTGGTTCAGCATTTTGGAGGAAAATATATTTTTTTTTAATAGGCTAGTTTCCCCACAATGAATGTCCATACATGCCATTAGATGGATCCTGACCCCCATATCCCTTTGAAAGGGGCGTAGGGGCAAATATTGTGATAATTTGAATAAACACCAATTTCAGGCCGAAATGGTAAGGGCCGGGGTGGTTCAGCATTTTGGAGGAAAATATTTTTTTTTTGAATAGGCTAGTTTCCCCACAATGAATGTCCATACATGCCATTAGATGGATCCTGACCCCCATATCCCTTTGAAAGGGGCGTAGGGGCAAATATTGTGATAATTTGAATAAACACCAATTTCAGGCCGAAATGGTAAGGGCCGGGGTGGTTCAGCATTTTGGAGGAAAATATTATATTTTTTGAATAGGCTAGTTTCCCCACAATGAATGTCCATACATGCCATTAGATGGATCTGACCCCCATATCCCTTTGAAAGGGGCGTAGGGGCAAATATTGTGATAATTTGAATAAACACCAATTTCAGGCCGAAATGGTAAGGGCCGGGGTGGTTCAGCATTTTGGAGGAAAATATTATTTTTTTTGAATAGGCTAGTTTCCCCACAATGAATGTCCATACATGCCATTAGATGGATCCTGACCCCCATATCCCTTTGAAAGGGGCGTAGGGGCAAATATTGTGATAATTTGAATAAACACCAATTTCAGGCCGAAATGGTAAGGGCCGGGGTGGTTCAGCATTTTGGAGGAAAATATTATATTTTTTGAATAGGCTAGTTTCCCCACAATGAATGTACATACATGCCATTAGATGGATCCTGACCCCCATATCCCTTTGAAAGGGGCGTAGGGGCAAATATTGTGATAATTTGAATAAACACCAATTTCAGGCCGAAATGGTAAGGGCCGGGGTGGTTCAGCATTTTGGAGGAAAATATTATATTTTTTGAATAGGCTAGTTTCCCCACAATGAATGTCCATACATGCCATTAGATGGATCCTGACCCCCATATCCCTTTGAAAGGGGCGTAGGGGCAAATATTGTGATAATTTGAATAAACACCAATTTCAGGCCGAAATGGTAAGGGCCGGGGTGGTTCAGCATTTTGGAGGAAAATATTTTTTTTTTTAATAGGCTAGTTTCCCCACAATGAATGTCCATACATGCCATTAGATGGATCCTGACCCCCATATCCCTTTGAAAGGGGCGTAGGGGCAAATATTGTGATAATTTGAATAAACACCAATTTCAGGCCGAAATTGGTAAGGGCCGGGGTGGTTCAGCATTTTGGAGGAAAATATTATTTTTTTTGAATAGGCTAGTTTCCCCACAATGAATGTACATACATGCCATTAGATGGATCCTGACCCCCATATCCCTTTGGAAGGGGCGTAGGGGCAAATATTGTAAAAATTTGAATTATCACAACTTTCAGGCCGAAATTAGAAGGTCCGGGGTGGTTCAGCATTTTGGAGGAAAATATTTTTTTTTTTAATAGGCTAGTTTCCCCACAATGAATGTCCATACATGCCATTAGATGGATCCTGACCCCATATCCCTTTGAAAGGGGCGTAGGGGCAAATATTGTGATAATTTGAATAAACACCAATTTCAGGCCGAAATGGTAAGGGCCGGGGTGGTTCAGCATTTTCGAGGAAAATATTATATTTTTTGAATAGGCTAGTTTCCCCACAATGAATGTCCATACATGCCATTAGATGGATCTTGACCCCCATATCCCTTTGAAAGGGGCGTAGGGGCAAATATTGTGATAATTTGAATAAACACCAATTTCAGGCCGAAATGGTAAGGGCCGGGGTGGTTCAGCATTTTGGAGGAAAATATTATTTTTTTGAATAGGCTAGTTTCCCCACAATGAATGTCCATACATGCCATTAGATGGATCCTGACCCCCATATCCCTTTGAAAGGGGCGTAGGGGCAAATATTGTAAAAATTTGAATTATCACAACTTTCAGGCCGAAATGGTAAGGGCCGGGGTGGTTCAGCATTTTGGAGGAAAATATTATTTTTTTGAATAGGCTAGTTTCCCCACAATGAATGTCCATACATGCCATTAGATGGATCCTGACCCCCATATCCCTTTGAAAGGGGCGTAGGGGCAAATATTGTGATAATTTGAATAAACACCAATTTCAGGCCGAAATGGTAAGGGCCGGGGTGGTTCAGCATTTTGGAGGAAAATATTATATTTTTTGAATAGGCTAGTTTCCCCACAATGAATGTCCATACATGCCATTAGATGGATCCTGACCCCCATATCCCTTTGAAAGGGGCGTAGGGGCAAATATTGTGATAATTTGAATAAACACCAATTTCAGGCCGAAATGGTAAGGGCCGGGGTGGTTCAGCATTTTGGAGGAAAATATTATATTTTTTGAATAGGCTAGTTTCCCCACAATGAATGTCCATACATGCCATTAGATGGATCCTGACCCCCATATCCCTTTGAAAGGGGCGTAGGGGCAAATATTGTAAAAATTTGAATTATCACAACTTTCAGGCCGAAATGGTAAGGGCCGGGGTGGTTCAGCATTTTGGAGGAAAATATTATTTTTTTTGAATAGGCTAGTTTCCCCACAATGAATGTCCATACATGCCATTAGATGGATCCTGACCCCCATATCCCTTTGAAAGGGGCGTAGGGGCAAATATTGTGATAATTTGAATAAACACCAATTTCAGGCCGAAATGGTAAGGGCCGGGGTGGTTCAGCATTTTGGAGGAAAATATTATATTTTTTGAATAGGCTAGTTTCCCCACAATGAATGTCCATACATGCCATTAGATGGATCCTGACCCCCATATCCCTTTGAAAGGGGCGTAGGGGCAAATATTGTGATAATTTGAATAAACACCAATTTCAGGCCGAAATTGTAAGGGCCGGGGTGGTTCAGCATTTTGGAGGAAAATATTATATTTTTTGAATAGGCTAGTTTCCCCACAATGAATGTCCATACATGCCATTAGATGGATCCTGACCCCCATATCCCTTTGAAAGGGGCGTAGGGGCAAATATTGTGATAATTTGAATAAACACCAATTTCAGGCCGAAATGGTAAGGGCCGGGGTGGTTCAGCATTTTGGAGGAAAATATTTTTTTTTTTGAATAGGCTAGTTTCCCCACAATGAATGTCCATACATGCCATTAGATGGATCCTGACCCCCATATCCCTTTGAAAGGGGCGTAGGGGCAAATATTGTGATAATTTGAATAAACACCAATTTCAGGCCGAAATGGTAAGGGCCGGGGTGGTTCAGCATTTTGGAGGAAAATATTATATTTTTTGAATAGGCTAGTTTCCCCACAATGAATGTACATACATGCCATTAGATGGATCCTGACCCCCATATCCCTTTGAAAGGGGCGTAGGGGCAAATATTGTGATAATTTGAATAAACACCAATTTCAGGCCGAAATGGTAAGGGCCGGGGTGGTTCAGCATTTTGGAGGAAAATATTATATTTTTTGAATAGGCTAGTTTCCCCACAATGAATGTCCATACATGCCATTAGATGGATCCTGACCCCCATATCCCTTTGAAAGGGGCGTAGGGGCAAATATTGTGATAATTTGAATAAACACCAATTTCAGGCCGAAATGGTAAGGGCCGGGGTGGTTCAGCATTTTGGAGGAAAATATTATTTTTTTTGAATAGGCTAGTTTCCCCACAATGAATGTACATACATGCCATTAGATGGATCCTGACCCCCATATCCCTTTGAAAGGGGCGTAGGGGCAAATATTGTGATAATTTGAATAAACACCAATTTCAGGCCGAAATGGTAAGGGCCGGGGTGGTTCAGCATTTTGAGGAAAATATTATATTTTTTGAATAGGCTAGTTTCCCCACAATGAATGTACATACATGCCATTAGATGGATCCTGACCCCCATATCCCTTTGAAAGGGGCGTAGGGGCAAATATTGTGATAATTTGAATAAACACCAATTTCAGGCCGAAATGGTAAGGGCCGGGGTGGTTCAGCATTTTGGAGGAAAATATTTTTTTTTTTTAATAGGCTAGTTTCCCCACAATGAATGTCCATACATGCCATTAGATGGATCCTGACCCCCATATCCCTTTGAAAGGGGCGTAGGGGCAAATATTGTGATAATTTGAATAAACACCAATTTCAGGCCGAAATTAGTAAGGGCCGGGGTGGTTCAGCATTTTGGAGGAAAATATTATTTTTTTTGAATAGGCTAGTTTCCCCACAATGAATGTACATACATGCCATTAGATGGATCCTGACCCCCATATCCCTTTGAAAGGGGCGTAGGGGCAAATATTGTAAAAATTTGAATTATCACAACTTTCAGGCCGAAATTAGAAGGTCCGGGGTGGTTCAGCATTTTGGAGGAAAATATATATTTTTTTTAATAGGCTAGTTTCCCCACAATGAATGTCCATACATGCCATTAGATGGATCCTGACCCCCATATCCCTTTGAAAGGGGCGTAGGGGCAAATATTGTGATAATTTGAATAAACACCAATTTCAGGCCGAAATGGTAAGGGCCGGGGTGGTTCAGCATTTTGGAGGAAAATATATTTTTTTTTGAATAGGCTAGTTTCCCCACAATGAATGTCCATACATGCCATTAGATGGATCCTGACCCCCATATCCCTTTGAAAGGGGCGTAGGGGCAAATATTGTGATAATTTGAATAAACACCAATTTCAGGCCGAAATGGTAAGGGCCGGGGTGGTTCAGCATTTTGGAGGAAAATATTATATTTTTTGAATAGGCTAGTTTCCCCACAATGAATGTCCATACATGCCATTAGATGGATCCTGACCCCCATATCCCTTTGAAAGGGGCGTAGGGGCAAATATTGTGATAATTTGAATAAAAACCAATTTCAGGCCGAAATGGTAAGGGCCGGGGTGGTTCAGCATTTTGGAGGAAAATATTATTTTTTTTGAATAGGCTAGTTTCCCCACAATGAATGTCCATACATGCCATTAGATGGATCCTGACCCCCATATCCCTTTGAAAGGGGCGTAGGGGCAAATATTGTGATAATTTGAATAAACACCAATTTCAGGCCGAAATGGTAAGGGCCGGGGTGGTTCAGCATTTTGGAGGAAAATATTATATTTTTTGAATAGGCTAGTTTCCCCACAATGAATGTACATACATGCCATTAGATGGATCCTGACCCCCATATCCCTTTGAAAGGGGCGTAGGGGCAAATATTGTGATAATTTGAATAAACACCAATTTCAGGCCGAAATGGTAAGGGCCGGGGTGGTTCAGCATTTTGGAGGAAAATATTATATTTTTTGAATAGGCTAGTTTCCCCACAATGAATGTCCATACATGCCATTAGATGGATCCTGACCCCCATATCCCTTTGAAAGGGGCGTAGGGGCAAATATTGTGATAATTTGAATAAACACCAATTTCAGGCCGAAATGGTAAGGGCCGGGGTGGTTCAGCATTTTGGAGGAAAATATTTTTTTTTTTAATAGGCTAGTTTCCCCACAATGAATGTCCATACATGCCATTAGATGGATCCTGACCCCCATATCCCTTTGAAAGGGGCGTAGGGGCAAATATTGTGATAATTTGAATAAACACCAATTTCAGGCCGAAATTAGAAGGGCCGGGGTGGTTCAGCATTTTGGAGGAAAATATTATTTTTTTTGAATAGGCTAGTTTCCCCACAATGAATGTACATACATGCCATTAGATGGATCCTGACCCCCATATCCCTTTGAAAGGGGCGTAGGGGCAAATATTGTAAAAATTTGAATTATCACAACTTTCAGGCCGAAATTAGTAAGGTCCGGGGTGGTTCAGCATTTTGGAGGAAAATATATTTTTTTTTTAATAGGCTAGTTTCCCCACAATGAATGTCCATACATGCCATTAGATGGATCCTGACCCCCATATCCCTTTGAAAGGGGCGTAGGGGCAAATATTGTGATAATTTGAATAAACACCAATTTCAGGCCGAAATGGTAAGGGCCGGGGTGGTTCAGCATTTTGGAGGAAAATATTTTTTTTTTTTAATAGGCTAGTTTCCCCACAATGAATGTCCATACATGCCATTAGATGGATCCTGACCCCCATATCCCTTTGAAAGGGGCGTAGGGGCAAATATTGTGATAATTTGAATAAACACCAATTTCAGGCCGAAATGGTAAGGGCCGGGGTGGTTCAGCATTTTGGAGGAAAATATTATTTTTTTTGAATAGGCTAGTTTCCCCACAATGAATGTACATACATGCCATTAGATGGATCCTGACCCCCATATCCCTTTGAAAGGGGCGTAGGGGCAAATATTGTAAAAATTTGAATTATCACAACTTTCAGGCCGAAATTAGGGCCGGGGTGGTTCAGCATTTTGGAGGAAAATATTATTTTTTTGAATAGGCTAGTTTCCCCACAATGAATGTCCATACATGCCATTAGATGGATCCTGACCCCCATATCCCTTTGAAAGGGGCGTAGGGGCAAATATTGTGATAATTTGAATAAACACCAATTTCAGGCCGAAATGGTAAGGGCCGGGGTGGTTCAGCATTTTGGAGGAAAATATTATATTTTTTGAATAGGCTAGTTTCCCCACAATGAATGTCCATACATGCCATTAGATGGATCCTGACCCCCATATCCCTTTGAAAGGGGCGTAGGGGCAAATATTGTGATAATTTGAATAAACACCAATTTCAGGCCGAAATGGTAAGGGCCGGGGTGGTTCAGCATTTTGGAGGAAAATATTATATTTTTTGAATAGGCTAGTTTCCCCACAATGAATGTCCATACATGCCATTAGATGGATCTTGACCCCCATATCCCTTTGAAAGGGGCGTAGGGGCAAATATTGTGATAATTTGAATAAACACCAATTTCAGGCCGAAATGGTAAGGGCCGGGGTGGTTCAGCATTTTGGAGGAAAATATTTTTTTTTTGAATAGGCTAGTTTCCCCACAATGAATGTCCATACATGCCATTAGATGGATCCTGACCCCCATATCCCTTTGAAAGGGGCGTAGGGGCAAATATTGTAAAAATTTGAATTATCACAACTTTCAGGCCGAAATTAGAAGGGCCGGGGTGGTTCAGCATTTTGGAGGAAAATATTTTTTTTTTTAATAGGCTAGTTTCCCCACAATGAATGTCCATACATGCCATTAGATGGATCCTGACCCCCATATCCCTTTGAAAGGGGCGTAGGGGCAAATATTGTGATAATTTGAATAAACACCAATTTCAGGCCGAAATGGTAAGGGCCGGGGTGGTTCAGCATTTTGGAGGAAAATATTATATTTTTTGAATAGGCTAGTTTCCCCACAATGAATGTCCATACATGCCATTAGATGGATCCTGACCCCCATATCCCTTTGAAAGGGGCGTAGGGGCAAATATTGTGATAATTTGAATAAACACCAATTTCAGGCCGAAATGGTAAGGGCCGGGGTGGTTCAGCATTTTGGAGGAAAATATTATATTTTTTGAATAGGCTAGTTTCCCCACAATGAATGTCCATACATGCCATTAGATGGATCCTGACCCCCATATCCCTTTGAAAGGGGCGTAGGGGCAAATATTGTGAAAATTTGAATTATCACAACTTTCAGGCCGAAATGGTAAGGGCCGGGGTGGTTCAGCATTTTGGAGGAAAATATTATTTTTTTGAATAGGCTAGTTTCCCCACAATGAATGTACATACATGCCATTAGATGGATCCTGACCCCCATATCCCTTTGAAAGGGGCGTAGGGGCAAATATTGTGAAAATTTGAATTAACACAACTTTCAGGCCGAAATTAGTAAGGGCCGGGGTGGTTCAGCATTTTGGAGGAAAATATTATTTTTTTGAATAGGCTAGTTTCCCCACAATGAATGTCCATACATGCCATTAGATGGATCCTGACCCCCATATCCCTTTGAAAGGGGCGTAGGGGCAAATATTGTAAAAATTTGAATTATCACAACTTTCAGGCCGAAATTAGAAGGTCCGGGGTGGTTCAGCATTTTGGAGGAAAATATTATTTTTTTGAATAGGCTAGTTTCCCCACAATGAATGTCCATACATGCCATTAGATGGATCCTGACCCCCATATCCCTTTGAAAGGGGCGTAGGGGCAAATATTGTGATAATTTGAATAAACACCAATTTCAGGCCGAAATGGTAAGGGCCGGGGTGGTTCAGCATTTTGGAGGAAAATATATATTTTTTTTAATAGGCTAGTTTCCCCACAATGAATGTCCATACATGCCATTAGATGGATCCTGACCCCCATATCCCTTTGAAAGGGGCGTAGGGGCAAATATTGTGATAATTTGAATAAACACCAATTTCAGGCCGAAATGGTAAGGGCCGGGGTGGTTCAGCATTTTGGAGGAAAATATATATTTTTTTTAATAGGCTAGTTTCCCCACAATGAATGTACATACATGCCATTAGATGGATCCTGACCCCCATATCCCTTTGGAAGGGGCGTAGGGGCAAATATTGTAAAAATTTGAATTATCACAACTTTCAGGCCGAAATTAGAAGGGCCGGGGTGGTTCAGCATTTTGGAGGAAAATATATATTTTTTTTAATAGGCTAGTTTCCCCACAATGAATGTCCATACATGCCATTAGATGGATCCTGACCCCCATATCCCTTTGAAAGGGGCGTAGGGGCAAATATTGTGATAATTTGAATAAACACCAATTTCAGGCCGAAATGGTAAGGGCCGGGGTGGTTCAGCATTTTGGAGGAAAATATTATTTTTTTTGAATAGGCTAGTTTCCCCACAATGAATGTCCATACATGCCATTAGATGGATCCTGACCCCCATATCCCTTTGAAAGGGGCGTAGGGGCAAATATTGTGATAATTTGAATAAACACCAATTTCAGGCCGAAATGGTAAGGGCCGGGGTGGTTCAGCATTTTGGAGGAAAATATTATATTTTTTGAATAGGCTAGTTTCCCCACAATGAATGTCCATACATGCCATTAGATGGATCCTGACCCCCATATCCCTTTGAAAGGGGCGTAGGGGCAAATATTGTGATAATTTGAATTATCACAATTTCAGGCCGAAATTGGAAGGGCCGGGGTGGTTCAGCATTTTGGAGGAAAATATATATTTTTTTTAATAGGCTAGTTTCCCCACAATGAATGTCCATACATGCCATTAGATGGATCCTGACCCCCATATCCCTTTGAAAGGGGCGTAGGGGCAAATATTGTGATAATTTGAATAAACACCAATTTCAGGCCGAAATGGTAAGGGCCGGGGTGGTTCAGCATTTTGGAGGAAAATATTATATTTTTTGAATAGGCTAGTTTCCCCACAATGAATGTCCATACATGCCATTAGATGGATCCTGACCCCCATATCCCTTTGAAAGGGGCGTAGGGGCAAATATTGTGATAATTTGAATAAACACCAATTTCAGGCCGAAATGGTAAGGGCCGGGGTGGTTCAGCATTTTGGAGGAAAATATTATATTTTTTGAATAGGCTAGTTTCCCCACAATGAATGTACATACATGCCATTAGATGGATCCTGACCCCCATATCCCTTTGAAAGGGGCGTAGGGGCAAATATTGTGATAATTTGAATAAACACCAATTTCAGGCCGAAATGGTAAGGGCCGGGGTGGTTCAGCATTTTGGAGGAAAATATTATATTTTTTGAATAGGCTAGTTTCCCCACAATGAATGTCCATACATGCCATTAGATGGATCCTGACCCCCATATCCCTTTGAAAGGGGCGTAGGGGCAAATATTGTAAAAATTTGAATTATCACAACTTTCAGGCCGAAATGGTAAGGGCCGGGGTGGTTCAGCATTTTGGAGGAAAATATTATTTTTTTGAATAGGCTAGTTTCCCCACAATGAATGTACATACATGCCATTAGATGGATCCTGACCCCCATATCCCTTTGAAAGGGGCGTAGGGGCAAATATTGTGAAAATTTGAATTATCACAATTTCAGGCCGAAATTAGAAGGGCCGGGGTGGTTCAGCATTTTGGAGGAAAATATTTTTTTTTTTTAATAGGCTAGTTTCCCCACAATGAATGTCCATACATGCCATTAGATGGATCCTGACCCCCATATCCCTTTGAAAGGGGCGTAGGGGCAAATATTGTAAAAATTTGAATTATCACAACTTTCAGGCCGAAATGGTAAGGGCCGGGGTGGTTCAGCATTTTGGAGGAAAATATTATATTTTTTGAATAGGCTAGTTTCCCCACAATGAATGTCCATACATGCCATTAGATGGATCCTGACCCCATATCCCTTTGAAAGGGGCGTAGGGGCAAATATTGTGAAAATTTGAATTATCACAACTTTCAGGCCGAAATGGTAAGGGCCGGGGTGGTTCAGCATTTTGGAGGAAAATATTATTTTTTTTGAATAGGCTAGTTTCCCCACAATGAATGTCCATACATGCCATTAGATGGATCCTGACCCCCATATCCCTTTGAAAGGGGCGTAGGGGCAAATATTGTGATAATTTGAATAAACACCAATTTCAGGCCGAAATGGTAAGGGCCGGGGTGGTTCAGCATTTTGGAGGAAAATATTATATTTTTTGAATAGGCTAGTTTCCCCACAATGAATGTCCATACATGCCATTAGATGGATCCTGACCCCCATATCCCTTTGAAAGGGGCGTAGGGGCAAATATTGTGATAATTTGAATAAACACCAATTTCAGGCCGAAATGGTAAGGGCCGGGGTGGTTCAGCATTTTGGAGGAAAATATTATATTTTTTGAATAGGCTAGTTTCCCCACAATGAATGTCCATACATGCCATTAGATGGATCCTGACCCCCATATCCCTTTGAAAGGGGCGTAGGGGCAAATATTGTGATAATTTGAATAAACACCAATTTCAGGCCGAAATGGTAAGGGCCGGGGTGGTTCAGCATTTTGGAGGAAAATATTATTTTTTTGAATAGGCTAGTTTCCCCACAATGAATGTCCATACATGCCATTAGATGGATCCTGACCCCCATATCCCTTTGAAAGGGGCGTAGGGGCAAATATTGTGATAATTTGAATAAACACCAATTTCAGGCCGAAATGGTAAGGGCCGGGGTGGTTCAGCATTTTGGAGGAAAATATTATATTTTTTGAATAGGCTAGTTTCCCCACAATGAATGTACATACATGCCATTAGATGGATCCTGACCCCCATATCCCTTTGAAAGGGGCGTAGGGGCAAATATTGTGATAATTTGAATAAACACCAATTTCAGGCCGAAATGGTAAGGGCCGGGGTGGTTCAGCATTTTGGAGGAAAATATATATTTTTTTTAATAGGCTAGTTTCCCCACAATGAATGTCCATACATGCCATTAGATGGATCCTGACCCCCATATCCCTTTGAAAGGGGCGTAGGGGCAAATATTGTGATAATTTGAATAAACACCAATTTCAGGCCGAAATGGTAAGGGCCGGGGTGGTTCAGCATTTTGGAGGAAAATATTTTTTTTTTAATAGGCTAGTTTCCCCACAATGAATGTACATACATGCCATTAGATGGATCCTGACCCCCATATCCCTTTGAAAGGGGCGTAGGGGCAAATATTGTGATAATTTGAATAAACACCAATTTCAGGCCGAAATGGTAAGGGCCGGGGTGGTTCAGCATTTTGGAGGAAAATATTATATTTTTTGAATAGGCTAGTTTCCCCACAATGAATGTACATACATGCCATTAGATGGATCCTGACCCCCATATCCCTTTGAAAGGGGCGTAGGGGCAAATATTGTAAAAATTTGAATTATCACAACTTTCAGGCCGAAATGGTAAGGGCCGGGGTGGTTCAGCATTTTGGAGGAAAATATTATTTTTTTGAATAGGCTAGTTTCCCCACAATGAATGTCCATACATGCCATTAGATGGATCCTGACCCCCATATCCCTTTGAAAGGGGCGTAGGGGCAAATATTGTGATAATTTGAATAAACACCAATTTCAGGCCGAAATGGTAAGGGCCGGGGTGGTTCAGCATTTTGGAGGAAAATATTATATTTTTGAATAGGCTAGTTTCCCCACAATGAATGTCCATACATGCCATTAGATGGATCCTGACCCCCATATCCCTTTGAAAGGGGCGTAGGGGCAAATATTGTGATAATTTGAATAAACACCAATTTCAGGCCGAAATGGTAAGGGCCGGGGTGGTTCAGCATTTTGGAGGAAAATATTATATTTTTTGAATAGGCTAGTTTCCCCACAATGAATGTACATACATGCCATTAGATGGATCCTGACCCCCATATCCCTTTGGAAAGGGGCGTAGGGGCAAATATTGTGAAAATTTGAATTATCACAACTTTCAGGCCGAAATTAGAAGGGCCGGGGTGGTTCAGCATTTTGGAGGAAAATATTTTTTTTTTTGAATAGGCTAGTTTCCCCACAATGAATGTCCATACATGCCATTAGATGGATCCTGACCCCCATATCCCTTTGAAAGGGGCGTAGGGGCAAATATTGTAAAATTTGAATAAACACAATTTCAGGCCGAAATGGTAAGGGCCGGGGTGGTTCAGCATTTTGGAGGAAAATATTATTTTTTTTGAATAGGCTAGTTTCCCCACAATGAATGTCCATACATGCCATTAGATGGATCCTGACCCCCATATCCCTTTGAAAGGGGCGTAGGGGCAAATATTGTGATAATTTGAATAAACACCAATTTCAGGCCGAAATGGTAAGGGCCGGGGTGGTTCAGCATTTTGGAGGAAAATATATATTTTTTTAATAGGCTAGTTTCCCCACAATGAATGTCCATACATGCCATTAGATGGATCCTGACCCCCATATCCCTTTGAAAGGGGCGTAGGGGCAAATATTGTAAAAATTTGAATTATCACAACTTTCAGGCCGAAATGGTAAGGGCCGGGGTGGTTCAGCATTTTGGAGGAAAATATTATTTTTTTTGAATAGGCTAGTTTCCCCACAATGAATGTCCATACATGCCATTAGATGGATCCTGACCCCCATATCCCTTTGAAAGGGGCGTAGGGGCAAATATTGTGATAATTTGAATAAACACCAATTTCAGGCCGAAATGGTAAGGGCCGGGGTGGTTCAGCATTTTGGAGGAAAATATTATATTTTTTGAATAGGCTAGTTTCCCCACAATGAATGTCCATACATGCCATTAGATGGATCCTGACCCCCATATCCCTTTGAAAGGGGCGTAGGGGCAAATATTGTGATAATTTGAATAAACACCAATTTCAGGCCGAAATGGTAAGGGCCGGGGTGGTTCAGCATTTTGGAGGAAAATATTATATTTTTTTAATAGGCTAGTTTCCCCACAATGAATGTCCATACATGCCATTAGATGGATCCTGACCCCCATATCCCTTTGAAAGGGGCGTAGGGGCAAATATTGTAAAAATTTGAATTATCACAACTTTCAGGCCGAAATGGTAAGGGCCGGGGTGGTTCAGCATTTTGGAGGAAAATATATTTTTTTTGAATAGGCTAGTTTCCCCACAATGAATGTCCATACATGCCATTAGATGGATCCTGACCCCCATATCCCTTTGAAAGGGGCGTAGGGGCAAATATTGTGATAATTTGAATAAACACCAATTTCAGGCCGAAATGGTAAGGGCCGGGGTGGTTCAGCATTTTGGAGGAAAATATTATATTTTTGAATAGGCTAGTTTCCCCACAATGAATGTACATACATGCCATTAGATGGATCCTGACCCCCATATCCCTTTGAAAGGGGCGTAGGGGCAAATATTGTAAAAATTTGAATTATCACAACTTTCAGGCCGAAATTAGAAGGGCCGGGGTGGTTCAGCATTTTGGAGGAAAATATATTTTTTTTTAATAGGCTAGTTTCCCCACAATGAATGTCCATACATGCCATTAGATGGATCCTGACCCCCATATCCCTTTGAAAGGGGCGTAGGGGCAAATATTGTGATAATTTGAATAAACACCAATTTCAGGCCGAAATGGTAAGGGCCGGGGTGGTTCAGCATTTTGGAGGAAAATATTATATTTTTTTAATAGGCTAGTTTCCCCACAATGAATGTCCATACATGCCATTAGATGGATCCTGACCCCCATATCCCTTTGGAAGGGGCGTAGGGGCAAATATTGTAAAAATTTGAATTATCACAACTTTCAGGCCGAAATTAGAAGGTCCGGGGTGGTTCAGCATTTTGGAGGAAAATATTTTTTTTTTTTAATAGGCTAGTTTCCCCACAATGAATGTCCATACATGCCATTAGATGGATCCTGACCCCCATATCCCTTTGAAAGGGGCGTAGGGGCAAATATTGTGATAATTTGAATAAACACCAATTTCAGGCCGAAATGGTAAGGGCCGGGGTGGTTCAGCATTTTCGAGGAAAATATTATATTTTTTGAATAGGCTAGTTTCCCCACAATGAATGTACATACATGCCATTAGATGGATCCTGACCCCCATATCCCTTTGAAAGGGGCGTAGGGGCAAATATTGTAAAAATTTGAATTATCACAACTTTCAGGCCGAAATTAGAAGGGCCGGGGTGGTTCAGCATTTTGGAGGAAAATATATATTTTTTTTAATAGGCTAGTTTCCCCACAATGAATGTCCATACATGCCATTAGATGGATCCTGACCCCCATATCCCTTTGAAAGGGGCGTAGGGGCAAATATTGTGATAATTTGAATAAACACCAATTTCAGGCCGAAATGGTAAGGGCCGGGGTGGTTCAGCATTTTGGAGGAAAATATTATATTTTTTGAATAGGCTAGTTTCCCCACAATGAATGTACATACATGCCATTAGATGGATCCTGACCCCCATATCCCTTTGGAAGGGGCGTAGGGGCAAATATTGTAAAAATTTGAATTATCACAACTTTCAGGCCGAAATTAGAAGGTCCGGGGTGGTTCAGCATTTTGGAGGAAAATATATTTTTTTTTAATAGGCTAGTTTCCCCACAATGAATGTCCATACATGCCATTAGATGGATCCTGACCCCCATATCCCTTTGAAAGGGGCGTAGGGGCAAATATTGTGAAATTTGAATTATCACAACTTTCAGGCCGAAATGGAAGGGCCGGGGTGGTTCAGCATTTTGGAGGAAAATATTATTTTTTTGAATAGGCTAGTTTCCCCACAATGAATGTCCATACATGCCATTAGATGGATCCTGACCCCCATATCCCTTTGAAAGGGGCGTAGGGGCAAATATTGTGATAATTTGAATAAACACCAATTTCAGGCCGAAATGGTAAGGGCCGGGGTGGTTCAGCATTTTGGAGGAAAATATTATATTTTTTGAATAGGCTAGTTTCCCCACAATGAATGTACATACATGCCATTAGATGGATCCTGACCCCCATATCCCTTTGAAAGGGGCGTAGGGGCAAATATTGTAAAAATTTGAATTATCACAACTTTCAGGCCGAAATTAGAAGGCCGGGGTGGTTCAGCATTTTGGAGGAAAATATATATTTTTTTTAATAGGCTAGTTTCCCCACAATGAATGTCCATACATGCCATTAGATGGATCCTGACCCCCATATCCCTTTGAAAGGGGCGTAGGGGCAAATATTGTGATAATTTGAATAAACACCAATTTCAGGCCGAAATGGTAAGGGCCGGGGTGGTTCAGCATTTTGGAGGAAAATATTATATTTTTTAATAGGCTAGTTTCCCCACAATGAATGTACATACATGCCATTAGATGGATCCTGACCCCCATATCCCTTTGAAAGGGGCGTAGGGGCAAATATTGTAAAAATTTGAATTATCACAACTTTCAGGCCGAAATTAGAAGGGCCGGGGTGGTTCAGCATTTTGGAGGAAAATATATATTTTTTTTAATAGGCTAGTTTCCCCACAATGAATGTCCATACATGCCATTAGATGGATCCTGACCCCCATATCCCTTTGAAAGGGGCGTAGGGGCAAATATTGTAAAATTTGAATTATCACAACTTTCAGGCCGAAATTAAAGGCCGGGGTGGTTCAGCATTTTGGAGGAAAATATTATTTTTTTTGAATAGGCTAGTTTCCCCACAATGAATGTCCATACATGCCATTAGATGGATCCTGACCCCCATATCCCTTTGAAAGGGGCGTAGGGGCAAATATTGTGATAATTTGAATAAACACCAATTTCAGGCCGAAATGGTAAGGGCCGGGGTGGTTCAGCATTTTGGAGGAAAATATTTTTTTTTAATAGGCTAGTTTCCCCACAATGAATGTACATACATGCCATTAGATGGATCCTGACCCCCATATCCCTTTGAAAGGGGCGTAGGGGCAAATATTGTAAAAATTTGAATTATCACAACTTTCGGCCGAAATGGTATAGGTTAGTTTCCCCACAATGAATGTCCATACATGCCATTAGATGGATCCTGACCCCATATCCCTTTGAAAGGGGCGTAGGGGCAAATATTGTGATAATTTGAATAAACACCAATTTCAGGCCGAAATGGTAAGGGCCGGTGGTTCAGCATTTTGGAGGAAAATATTATATTTTTTTAATAGGCTAGTTTCCCCACAATGAATGTACATACATGCCATTAGATGGATCCTGACCCCCATATCCCTTTGAAAGGGGCGTAGGGGCAAATATTGTGATAATTTGAATAAACACCAATTTCAGGCCGAAATGGTAAGGGCCGGGGTGGTTCAGCATTTTGGAGGAAAATATTATATTTTTTGAATAGGCTAGTTTCCCCACAATGAATGTACATACATGCCATTAGATGGATCCTGACCCCCATATCCCTTTGGAAGGGGCGTAGGGGCAAATATTGTAAAAATTTGAATTATCACAACTTTCAGGCCGAAATTAGGAGGCCGGGGTGGTTCAGCATTTTGGAGGAAAATATATATTTTTTTTAATAGGCTAGTTTCCCCACAATGAATGTCCATACATGCCATTAGATGGATCCTGACCCCCATATCCCTTTGAAAGGGGCGTAGGGGCAAATATTGTGATAATTTGAATAAACACCAATTTCAGGCCGAAATGGTAAGGGCCGGGGTGGTTCAGCATTTTGGAGGAAAATATTATATTTTTTAATAGGCTAGTTTCCCCACAATGAATGTACATACATGCCATTAGATGGATCCTGACCCCCATATCCCTTTGAAAGGGGCGTAGGGGCAAATATTGTGATAATTTGAATAAACACCAATTTCAGGCCGAAATGGTAAGGGCCGGGGTGGTTCAGCATTTTGGAGGAAAATATTATATTTTTTGAATAGGCTAGTTTCCCCACAATGAATGTACATACATGCCATTAGATGGATCTGACCCCCATATCCCTTTGAAAGGGGCGTAGGGGCAAATATTGTGATAATTTGAATAAACACCAATTTCAGGCCGAAATGGTAAGGGCCGGGGTGGTTCAGCATTTTGGAGGAAAATATTATATTTTTGAATAGGCTAGTTTCCCCACAATGAATGTACATACATGCCATTAGATGGATCCTGACCCCCATATCCCTTTGAAAGGGGCGTAGGGGCAAATATTGTGATAATTTGAATAAACACACTTTCAGGCCGAAATGGTAAGGGCCGGGGTGGTTCAGCATTTTGGAGGAAAATATATATTTTTTTTAATAGGCTAGTTTCCCCACAATGAATGTACATACATGCCATTAGATGGATCCTGACCCCCATATCCCTTTGAAAGGGGCGTAGGGGCAAATATTGTAAAAATTTGAATTATCACAACTTTCAGGCCGAAATTAGAAGGGCCGGGGTGGTTCAGCATTTTGGAGGAAAATATATATTTTTTTTAATAGGCTAGTTTCCCCACAATGAATGTACATACATGCCATTAGATGGATCCTGACCCCCATATCCCTTTGAAAGGGGCGTAGGGGCAAATATTGTAAAATTTGAATTATCACAACTTTCAGGCCGAAATTAGAAGGGGCGGGGTGGTTCAGCATTTTGGAGGAAAATATTATTTTTTTGAATAGGTTAGTTTCCCCACAATGAATGTCCATACATGCCATTAGATGGATCCTGACCCCCATATCCCTTTGAAAGGGGCGTAGGGGCAAATATTGTGATAATTTGAATAAACACCAATTTCAGGCCGAAATGGTAAGGGCCGGGGTGGTTCAGCATTTTGGAGGAAAATATTATTTTTTTTAATAGGCTAGTTTCCCCACAATGAATGTACATACATGCCATTAGATGGATCCTGACCCCATATCCCTTTGAAAGGGGCGTAGGGGCAAATATTGTAAAAATTTGAATTATCACAACTTTCGGGCCGAAATGGTAAGGTTAAGTTTCCCCACAATGAATGTCCATACATGCCATTAGATGGATCCTGACCCCCATATCCCTTTGAAAGGGGCGTAGGGGCAAATATTGTAAAAATTTGAATTATCACAACTTTCAGGCCGAAATTAGGAGGCCGGGGTGGTTCAGCATTTTGGAGGAAAATATATTATTTTTTTTTAATAGGCTAGTTTCCCCACAATGAATGTCCATACATGCCATTAGATGGATCCTGACCCCCATATCCCTTTGAAAGGGGCGTAGGGGCAAATATTGTGATAATTTGAATAAACACCAATTTCAGGCCGAAATGGTAAGGGCCGGGGTGGTTCAGCATTTTGGAGGAAAATATTATTTTTTTAATAGGCTAGTTTCCCCACAATGAATGTACATACATGCCATTAGATGGATCTGACCCCCATATCCCTTTGAAAGGGGCGTAGGGGCAAATATTGTGATAATTTGAATAAACACCAATTTCAGGCCGAAATGGTAAGGGCCGGGGTGGTTCAGCATTTTGGAGGAAAATATTATATTTTTTGAATAGGCTAGTTTCCCCACAATGAATGTACATACATGCCATTAGATGGATCCTGACCCCCATATCCCTTTGAAAGGGGCGTAGGGGCAAATATTGTGATAATTTGAATAAACACCAATTCAGGCCGAAATGGTAAGGGCCGGGGTGGTTCAGCATTTTGGAGGAAAATATTATATTTTTTGAATAGGCTAGTTTCCCACAATGAATGTACATACATGCCATTAGATGGATCCTGACCCCCATATCCCTTTGAAAGGGGCGTAGGGGCAAATATTGTGATAATTTGAATAAACACAAATTTCGGGCCGAAATGGTAAGGGCCGGGGTGGTTCAGCATTTTGGAGGAAAATATTTTTTTTTTTTAATAGGCTAGTTTCCCCACAATGAATGTACATACATGCCATTAGATGGATCCTGACCCCCATATCCCTTTGAAAGGGGCGTAGGGGCAAATATTGTAAAAATTTGAATTATCACAACTTTCAGGCCGAAATTAGAAGGTCCGGGGTGGTTCAGCATTTTGGAGGAAAATATATATTTTTTTTAATAGGCTAGTTTCCCCACAATGAATGTCCATACATGCCATTAGATGGATCCTGACCCCCATATCCCTTTGAAAGGGGCGTAGGGGCAAATATTGTGATAATTTGAATAAACACAATTTCAGGCCGAAATGGTAAGGGCCGGGGTGGTTCAGCATTTTGGAGGAAAATATTATATTTTTTGAATAGGCTAGTTTCCCCACAATGAATGTCCATACATGCCATTAGATGGATCTGACCCCCATATCCCTTTGAAAGGGGCGTAGGGGCAAATATTGTGATAATTTGAATTATCACAACTTTCAGGCCGAAATTAGAAGGTCCGGGGTGGTTCAGCATTTTGGAGGAAAATATATATTTTTTTAATAGGCTAGTTTCCCCACAATGAATGTCCATACATGCCATTAGATGGATCCTGACCCCCATATCCCTTTGAAAGGGGCGTAGGGGCAAATATTGTGATAATTTGAATAAACACCAATTTCAGGCCGAAATGGTAAGGGCCGGGGTGGTTCAGCATTTTGGAGGAAAATATTATTTTTTTGAATAGGCTAGTTTCCCCACAATGAATGTCCATACATGCCATTAGATGGATCTGACCCCCATATCCCTTTGAAAGGGGCGTAGGGGCAAATATTGTGATAATTTGAATAAACACCAATTTCAGGCCGAAATGGTAAGGGCCGGGGTGGTTCAGCATTTTGGAGGAAAATATTATTTTTTTGAATAGGCTAGTTTCCCCACAATGAATGTACATACATGCCATTAGATGGATCCTGACCCCCATATCCCTTTGAAAGGGGCGTAGGGGCAAATATTGTAAAAATTTGAATTATCACAACTTTCGGGCCGAAATTAGAAGGTCCGGGGTGGTTCAGCATTTTGGAGGAAAATATTATTTTTTTGAATAGGCTAGTTTCCCCACAATGAATGTCCATACATGCCATTAGATGGATCCTGACCCCCATATCCCTTTGAAAGGGGCGTAGGGGCAAATATTGTGATAATTTGAATAAACACCAATTTCAGGCCGAAATGGTAAGGGCCGGGGTGGTTCAGCATTTTGGAGGAAAATATTATATTTTTTAATAGGCTAGTTTCCCCACAATGAATGTCCATACATGCCATTAGATGGATCTGACCCCCATATCCCTTTGAAAGGGGCGTAGGGGCAAATATTGTGATAATTTGAATAAACACCAATTTCAGGCCGAAATGGTAAGGGCCGGGGTGGTTCAGCATTTTGGAGGAAAATATATATTTTTTTTAATAGGCTAGTTTCCCCACAATGAATGTCCATACATGCCATTAGATGGATCCTGACCCCATATCCCTTTGAAAGGGGCGTAGGGGCAAATATTGTGATAATTTGAATAAACACCAATTTCAGGCCGAAATGGTAAGGGCCGGGGTGGTTCAGCATTTTGGAGGAAAATATTATATTTTTTTAATAGGCTAGTTTCCCCACAATGAATGTCCATACATGCCATTAGATGGATCCTGACCCCCATATCCCTTTGAAAGGGGCGTAGGGGCAAATATTGTGATAATTTGAATAAACACCAATTTCAGGCCGAAATGGTAAGGGCCGGGGTGGTTCAGCATTTTGGAGGAAAATATTATATTTTTTTAATAGGCTAGTTTCCCCACAATGAATGTACATACATGCCATTAGATGGATCCTGACCCCCATATCCCTTTGAAAGGGGCGTAGGGGCAAATATTGTAAAAATTTGAATTATCACAACTTTCAGGCCGAAATTAGAAGGTCCGGGGTGGTTCAGCATTTTGGAGGAAAATATATATTTTTTTAATAGGCTAGTTTCCCCACAATGAATGTCCATACATGCCATTAGATGGATCCTGACCCCCATATCCCTTTGAAAGGGGCGTAGGGGCAAATATTGTGATAATTTGAATAAACACCAATTTCAGGCCGAAATGGTAAGGGCCGGGGTGGTTCAGCATTTTGGAGGAAAATATATATTTTTTAGCCTCGCCACCGAAGGTGGTCCGGAGGCATCAGTGTTTCGGGTTGTCCGTCCGTACGTCCGTACGTCCTTCCGTCCGTCGTCCGTCGTCGTCCCGTTTGACCGTTATCACAATATCTCAAGACCATTTAAGATTTAAATTAAGACTCGGGAATAGTATTATCACCATAGGAAGACGATCTGATTAGATTTTGGAGTACGTAGGTCAAAGGTCACAGGTCAAGAGGTCAACTTATGAAATTCCTTGTATTGAGTTTGTTAGCGCGATATCTCAGAACCATTTGAATTTAAATTCAAACTTAAGATAGATGTATCACCATAGGAAGACGATCTGATTAGATTTTGGAGCACGTATTCAAAGGTCAAGGGTCACAGAGGTCAATTATGAAATTCCATACATTGAGATGTTATCATGATATCTCAAGAACCACTGGAGATTAAACTTCAAACTTAGTGATAGTGTGTATCACATAGAAAAAAAACATCTGATTACATTTGGGTCACGAGGTCAAGGGTCAAAGGGCACAGGGCTCATTATGTATGCAAAAACAGCTTTGTGGAGCGTTATCTGAACAACCGAATGATGGATTCCTGCCAAACTTTTGGTCATGTAAGTATTTGCAGAGCTGATGAACTGATTAGATTTTGGGGGTCACGAGGTCAAAGGTCAAGGGTCACAGGGCTCATTATGTATGCAAAACAGCTTGTGATCGCGTTATCTGAAGAAAACGATTGAGGATTCCTGCCAAACTTTGGTCATGTATGTATCTTGCAAAGCCAATGAACTGATTAGATTTTGGGGTCACGAGGTCAAAGGTCACAGGCACATTGTGTATGAAAAAACAGCTTCGTGATCGCTATCTCAAGAACCGATGATGGATTCCTGCCAAACTTAGGTCATGTATTTTACTTGCAGAGTGATGAAGATTAGATTTTGGGGTCATGAGGTAAGGTCAAAGGTCATGCGGCTCATATGTATGCAAAAATAGCTTGGATCGTATATCATTAGAACAGATTGATGGATTCCTGCCAAAATTTAGACATTATGTATTCTGCGAGCCAATGAAATTGTTCATAAGGATTCAAAGGTCATGGGCTCATTATGTATGCAAAAATAGCTTGTGGACGCATTCTCATTGAAAACGACAAGGGATGGGATACTATTTAACTCAGGAAATCTGGCAGAGCCAAATGAAACTGAGTAGATTTAGGGTCATGAGGTCAAAGATCAAAAGGGCATATATGTTAATGAGAAATTGCTTGTAATCACGATATTCTGAGAACATGTTAAGGATTACAATTGAAACTTGAATTGATAAAATGTCTTCCGTTTCGGTTTGTAAAATTGCTCTATGACGGAGGCATCATTTTCGACTGGCGCAGTCGAATTATTTTTTTGAATAGGCTAGTTTCCCCACAATGAATGTCCATACATGCCATTAGATGGATCCTGACCCCATATCCTTTGAAAGGGGCGTAGGGGCAAATATTGTGATAATTTGAATAAACACCAATTTCAGGCCGAAATGGTAAGGGCCGGGGTGGTTCAGCATTTTTGAGGAAAATATTTTTTTTTTAATAGGCTAGTTTCCCCACAATGAATGTCCATACATGCCATTAGATGGTTCTGACCCCCATATCCCTTTGAAAGGGGCGTAGGGGCAAATATTGTGATAATTTGAATAAACACCAATTTCAGGCCGAAATGGTAAGGGCCGGGGTGGTCAGCATTTTGGAGGAAAATATTATTTTTTTGAATAGGCTAGTTTCCCCACAATGAATGTACATACATGCCATTAGATGGATCCTGACCCCCATATCCCTTTGAAAGGGGCGTAGGGGCAAATATTGTAAAAATTTGAATTATCACAACTTTCGTGCCGAAATTGTAAGGGCCGGGGTGGTTCAGCATTTTTGAGGAAAAATATATTTTTTTAATAGGCTAGTTTCCCCACAATGAATGTACATACATGCCATTAGATGGATCTGACCCCCATATCCCTTTGAAAGGGGCGTAGGGGCAAATATTGTAAAAATTTGAATTATCACAACTTTCAGGCCGAAATTAGAAGGGCCGGGGGGTCAGCATTTGGAGGAAAATATATATTTTTTTTAATAGGTTAGTTTTCCCACAATGAATGTCCATACATGCCATTAGATGGATCTTGACCCCCATATCCCTTTGAAAGGGGCGTAGGGGCAAATATTGTGATAATTTGAATAAACACCAATTTCAGGCCGAAATGGTAAGGGCCGGGGTGGTTCAGCATTTTGGAGGAAAATATATATTTTTTTAATAGGCTAGTTTCCCCACAATGAATGTCCATACATGCCATTAGATGGATCTGACCCCCATATCCCTTTGAAAGGGGCGTAGGGGCAAATATTGTGATAATTTGAATAAACACCAATTTCAGGCCGAAATGGTAAGGGCCGGGGTGGTTCAGCATTTCGAGGAAAATATTATATTTTTTAAATAGGCTAGTTTCCCCACAATGAATGTACATACATGCCATTAGATGGATCCTGACCCCCATATCCCTTTGGAAGGGGCGTAGGGGCAAATATTGTAAAAATTTGAATTATCACAACTTTCAGGCCGAAATAGAAGGTCCGGGGTGGTTCAGCATTTTGGAGGAAAATATATATTTTTTAATAGGCTAGTTTCCCCACAATGAATGTCCATACATGCCATTAGATGGATCTTGACCCCCATATCCCTTTGAAAGGGGCATAGGGGCAAATATTGTGATAATTTGAATAAACACCAATTTCAGGCCGAAATGGTAAGGGCGGGGTGGTTCAGCATTTTGGAGGAAAATATATATTTTTATGCCTCGCCACCGAAGGTGGTGCGGACATCATGTTTTCGGGTTGTCAGTCCGTACGTCGTACGTCCTTCCGTCCGTACGTCCGTCCGTCCGTCCCGTTGTGGACGTATCACAATATCTCAAGAAACCATTAAGATTGAAACTTAAGACTCGGGGAATTAGTATTTATCACCATAGGAAGACGATCTGATTAGATTTTGGAGTACGTAGGTCAAAGGTCAAGGTCACAGAGGTCAAACTTATGAAATTCCTGTATGAGGTTTGTTAGCGCGAATCTCAAGAACATTTGAGATTTAAACTTCAAACTAAGGATAGTATGTATCACCATAGGGGGGGGGGGAAGACGATCAGATAGATTTTGGAGCACGTATGTCAAAGGTCAAGGTCAGAGGTCAACTTAGAAATTCCATACATTGAGATTGTTATCATGATATCAAAGAACCACTGGAGATTTAAACTTCAACTTAGTGATAGTGTGGACACTATAGAAAAACAAATCTGATTAACATTTTGGGTCACGAGGTCAAAGGGCAAAGGTCCCAGGGGGCCATTATGTATGCAAAAACAGCTTGTGATCGCGTTATTGAAACAACCGATTGATGGATTCCTGCAAAAACTTTGGTCATGTAAGTTCTTGCAGAGCTGATGAACTGATAGATTTGGGGTCACGAGGTCAAAGGTCAAAGGTCACAGGGGTTCATTTATGTAGGCAAAACAGCTTGTGATGGTTATCTGAAGAACGATTGATGGATTCCTGCCAAACTTTGGTCATGTATGTATCTTGCAAAAGCCAATGAACTGATTAGATTTTGGGGTCACGAGGTCAAAGGTCACAGCGCACATTGTGTATGCAAAAACAGCTCGTGATCGCCTTATCTCAAGAACGATGGATGGATTCCTGCCAAACTTAGGTCATGTATGTTACTTGCAGAGCTGATGAACTGATTAGATTTGGGTCATGAGGTAAAGGTCAAGGTCATGGGCTCATTATGTATGCAAAAATAGCTTGTGTTAGTATTATCATTTAGAACAGATTGATGGATCCTGCCAAACTTAGATCATTTATGTATCTTGCAGAGCAATGAATGTCATAAGATCAAAGGTCTGGCTCATATGTATGCAAAAATAGCTTGTGGACGCATTCCCATTAGAACTGACAGATGGATTACTATTTAACTCAGGAAATTGCAGAGCAATGAACTGAGTAGATTTAGGTCATGAGGTCAAAGAATCAAAGGGTCATATATGTATATGAGAAAAATTGCTTGTAATCACGATATTCTGAGAACCTGTTAATGGATTACAATTGGAACTTTGAATTTGAAAAATTTCTTCCGTTCGGTTTGTAAAATTGCTCTATGACGGAGCATCATTTTCGACTGCGCGCAGTCGAATTCCATTATTTTTAATAGGCTAGTTTCCCACAATGAATGTCCATACATGCCATTAGATGGATCCTGACCCCATATCCCTTTGAAAGGGGCGTAGGGGCAAATATTGTGATAATTTGAATAAACACCGATTTCAGGCCGAAATGGTAAGGGCCGGGTGGTTCAGCATTTTGGAGGAAAAATATTTTTTTTTTAATAGGCTAGTTTCCCCACAATGAATGTCCATACATGCCATTAGATGGTTCTTGACCCCCATATCCCTTTGAAAGGGGCGTAGGGGCAAATATTGTGATAATTTGAATAAACACCAATTTCAGGCCGAAATGGTAAGGGCCGGGGTGGTTCAGCATTTTGGAGGAAAATATATATTTTTTAATAGGCTAGTTTCCCCACAATGAATGTACATACATGCCATTAGATGGATCCTGACCCCCATATCCCTTTGAAAGGGGCGTAGGGGCAAATATTGTAAAAATTTGAATTATCACAACTTTCGTGCCGAAATTGTAAGGGCCGGGGTGGTTCAGCATTTTGAGGAAAATATATTTTTTTTAATAGGCTAGTTTTCCCACAATGAATGTACATACATGCCATTAGATGGATCCTGACCCCCATATCCCTTTGAAAGGGGCGTAGGGGCAAATATTGTAAAAATTTGAATTATCACAACTTTCGGGCCGAAATTAGAAGGTCCGGGGTGGTTCAGCATTTTGGAGGAAAATATATATTTTTTTAATAGGCTAGTTTTCCAACAATGAATGTCCATACATGCCATTAGATGGGATCTGACCCCCATATCCCTTTGAAAGGGGCGTAGGGGCAAATATTGTGATAATTTGAATAAACACAATTTCAGGCCGAAATGGTAAGGGCCGGGGTGGTTCAGCATTTTGGAGGAAAATATATTTTTTTTAATAGGCTAGTTTCCCCACAATGAATGTCCATACATGCCATTAGATGGATCCTGACCCCATATCTCTTTGAAAGGGGCGTAGGGGCAAATATTGTGATAATTTGAATAAACACCAATTTCAGGCCGAAATGGTAAGGGCCGGGGTGGTTCAGCATTTTCGAGGAAAATATTTTTTTTTTTTAATAGGCTAGTTTCCCCACAATGAATGTCCATACATGCCATTAGATGGATCCTGACCCCCATATCCCTTTGAAAGGGGCGTAGGGGCAAATATTGTGATAATTTGAATAAACACCAATTTCAGGCCGAAATGGTAAGGGCCGGGGTGGTTCAGCATTTTGGAGGAAAATATATATTTTTTTAATAGGCTAGTTTCCCCACAATGAATGTCCATACATGCCATTAGATGGATCCTGACCCCCATATCTCTTTGAAAGGGGCGTAGGGGCAAATATTGTGATAATTTGAATAAACACCAATTTCAGGCCGAAATGGTAAGGGCCGGGGTGGTTCAGCATTTTCGAGGAAAATATTATATTTTTTGAATAGGCTAGTTTCCCCACAATGAATGTACATACATGCCATTAGATGGATCCTGACCCCCATATCCCTTTGGAAGGGGCGTAGGGGCAAATATTGTAAAAATTTGAATTATCACAACTTTCAGGCCGAAATTAGAAGGGTCGGGGTGGTTCAGCATTTTGGAGGAAAATATATTTTTTTTTTAATAGGCTAGTTTCCCCACAATGAATGTCCATACATGCCATTAGATGGATCTTGACCCCCATATCCCTTTGAAAGGGGCGTAGGGGCAAATATTGTGATAATTTGAATAAACACCAATTTCAGCCGAAATGGTAAGGGCCGGGGGGGTTCAGCATTTTGGAGGAAAATATATATTTTTTTTAATAGGCTAGTTTCCCCACAATGAATGTCCATACATGCCATTAGATGGATCCTGACCTCCATATCCCTTTGAAAGGGGCGTAGGGGCAAATATTGTGATAATTTGAATAAACACCGATTTCAGGCCGAAATGGTAAGGGCCGGGGTGGTTCAGCATTTTGGAGGAAAATATTTTTTTTTTTAGGCTAGTTTCCCACAATGAATGTCAATACATGCCATTAGATGGATCTTGACCCCATATCCCTTTGAAAGGGGCGTAGGGGCAAATATTGTGATAATTTGAATAAACACCAATTTCAGGCCGAAATGGTAAGGGCCGGGTGGTTCAGCATTTTGGAGGAAAATATATATTTTTTTTAATAGGCTAGTTTCCCCACAATGAATGTCCATACATGCCATTAGATGGATCCTGACCCCATATCCCTTTGAAAGGGGCGTAGGGGCAAATATTGTGATAATTTGAATAAACACCAATTTCAGGCCGAAATGGTAAGGGCCGGGGTGGTTCAGCATTTTGGAGGAAAATATTATATTTGTTGAATAGGCTAGTTTCCCCACAATGAATGTACATACATGCCATTAGATGGATCCTGACCCCCATATCCCTTTGAAGGGGCGTAGGGGCAAATATTGTGATAATTTGAATAAACACCAATTTCAGGCCGAAATGGTAAGGGCCGGGGTGGTTCAGCATTTGGAGGAAAATATATATTTTTTTAATAGGCTAGTTTCCCCACAATGAATGTCCATACATGCCATTAGATGGATCCTGACCCCATATCCCTTTGAAAGGGGCGTAGGGGCAAATATTGTGATAATTTGAATAAACACCAATTTCAGGCCGAAATGGTAAGGGGGCCGGGGTGGTTCAGCATTTTGGAGGAAAATATTTTTTTTTTTTAATAGGCTAGTTTCCCACAATGAATGTCCATACATGCCATTAGATGGATCTTGACCCCCATATCCCTTTGAAAGGGGCGTAGGGGCAAATATTGTGATAATTTGAATAAACACCAATTTCGCCGAAATGGTAAGGGCCGGGGTGGTTCAGCATTTGGAGGAAAATATATATTTTTTTTAATAGGCTAGTTTCCCCACAATGAATGTCCATACATGCCATTAGATGGATCCTGACCCCCATATCCCTTTGAAAGGGGCGTAGGGGCAAATATTGTGATAATTTGAATAAACACCATTTCAGGCCGAAATGGTAAGGGCCGGGGTGGTTCAGCATTTCGAGGAAAATATTATATTTTTTGAATAGGCTAGTTTCCCCACAATGAATGTACATACATGCCATTAGATGGATCCTGACCCCCATATCCCTTTGAAGGGGCGTAGGGGCAAATATTGTAAAAATTTGAATTATCACAACTTTCAGGCCGAAATGGAAGGGCCGGGGTGGTTCAGCATTTTGGAGGAAAAATATTTTTTTTTAATAGGCTAGTTTCCCCACAATGAATGTCCATACATGCCATTAGATGGATCCTGACCCCATATCCCTTTGAAAGGGGCGTAGGGGCAAATATTGTGATAATTTGAATAAACACCAATTTCAGGCCGAAATGGTAAGGGCCGGGGTGGTTCAGCATTTTGGAGGAAAATATATATTTTTTTTAATAGGCTAGTTTCCCCACAATGAATGTCCATACATGCCATTAGATGGATCCTGACCCCCATATCCCTTGAAAGGGGCGTAGGGGCAAATATTGTGATAATTTGAATAAACACAATTTCAGGCCGAAATGGTAAGGGCCGGGGTGGTTCAGCATTTTCGAGGAAAATATTTTTTTTTTTAATAGGCTAGTTTCCCCACAATGAATGTCCATACATGCCATTAGATGGTTCTGACCCCCATATCCCTTTGAAAGGGGCGTAGGGGCAAATATTGTGATAATTTGAATAAACACCAATTTCAGGCCGAAATGGTAAGGGCCGGGGTGGTTCAGCATTTTCGAGGAAAATATTATATTTGTTGAATAGGCTAGTTTCCCCACAATGAATGTACATACATGCCATTAGATGGATCCTGACCCCATATCCCTTTGGAAGGGGGTAGGGGCAAATATTGTAAAAATTTGAATTATCACAACTTTCAGGCCGAAATTAGAAGGTCCGGGGTGGTTCAGCATTTTGGAGGAAAATATTTTTTTTTTTTAATAGGCTAGTTTCCCCACAATGAATGTCCATACATGCCATTAGATGGTTCTTGACCCCCATATCCCTTTGAAAGGGGCGTAGGGGCAAATATTGTGATAATTTGAATAAACACCAATTTCAGGCCGAAATGGTAAGGGCCGGGGGGGTTCAGCATTTTGGAGGAAAATATATATTTTTTTAATAGGCTAGTTTCCCCACAATGAATGTCCATACATGCCATTAGATGGATCCTGACCTCCATATCTCTTTGAAAGGGGCGTAGGGGCAAATATTGTGATAATTTGAATAAACACCGATTTCAGGCCGAAATGGTAAGGGCCGGGGTGGTTCAGCATTTTGGAGGAAAATTTTTTTTTTAATAGGCTAGTTTCCCCACAATGAATGTCCATACATGCCATTAGATGGTTCTTGACCCCATATCCCTTTGAAAGGGGCGTAGGGGCAAATATTGTGATAATTTGAATAAACACCAATTTCAGGCCGAAATGGTAAGGGCTGGGGTGGTTCAGCATTTTGGAGGAAAAATTATATTTTTTGAATAGGCTAGTTTCCCACAATGAATGGAATACATGCCATTAGATGGATCCTGACCCCCATATCCCTCTGGAAGGGGCGTAGGGGCAAATATTGTGATAATTTGAATAAACACCAATTTCAGGCCGAAATGGTAAGGGCCGGGGTGGTTCAGCATTTTGGAGGAAAATATTATATTTTTGAATAGGCTAGTTTCCCCACAATGAATGTACATACATGCCATTAGATGGATCCTGACCCCATATCCCTTTGAAAGGGGCGTAGGGGCAAATATTGTAAAAATTTGAATTATCACAACTTTCAGGCCGAAATTAGTAAGGGCCGGGGTGGTTCAGCATTTTGGAGGAAAAAATTATATTTTTTTTTATAGGCTAGTTTCCCCACAATGAATGTCCATACATGCCATTAGATGGATCCTGACCCCCATATCCCTTTGAAAGGGGCGTAGGGGCAAATATTGTAAAAATTTGAATTATCACAACTTTCAGGCCGAAATTAGAAGGGTCGGGGTGGTTCAGCATTTTGGAGGAAAATTTTTTTTTTTAATAGGCTAGTTTCCCCACAATGAATGTCCATACATGCCATTAGATGGATCCTGACCCCATATCCCTTTGAAAGGGGCGTAGGGGCAAATATTGTGATAATTTGAATAAACACCAATTTCAGGCCGAAATGGTAAGGGCCGGGGTGGTTCAGCATTTTGGAGGAAAATATTATTTTTTGAATAGGCTAGTTCCCCACAATGAATGTACATACATGCCATTAGATGGATCCTGACCCCCATATCCCTTTGAAAGGGGCGTAGGGGCAAATATTGTAAAAATTTGAATTATCACAACTTTCAGGCCGAATTAGAAGGCCGGGGTGGTTCAGCATTTTGGAGGAAAATATATATTTTTTGAATAGGCTAGTTTCCCCACAATGAATGTACATACATGCCATTAGATGGATCCTGACCCCCATATCCCTTTGAAAGGGGCGTAGGGGCAAATATTGTGATAATTTGAATAAACACCAATTTCAGGCCGAAATGGTAAGGGCCGGGGTGGTTCAGCATTTTGGAGGAAAATATTATATTTTTTGAATAGGCTAGTTTCCCCACAATGAATGTACATACATGCCATTAGATGGATCCTGACCCCATATCCCTTTGGAAGGGGCGTAGGGGCAAATATTGTGATAATTTGAATAAACACCAATTTCAGGCCGAAATGGTAAGGGCCGGGGTGGTTCAGCATTTTGGAGGAAAATATTATTTTTTTGAATAGGCTAGTTTCCCCACAATGAATGTCCATACATGCCATTAGATGGATCTGACCCCCATATCCCTTTGAAAGGGGCGTAGGGGCAAATATTGTGATAATTTGAATAAACACCAATTTCAGGCCGAAATGGTAAGGGCCGGGGTAGTTCAGCATTTTCGAGGAAAATATTATATTTTTTGAATAGGCTAGTTTCCCAACAATGAATGTACATACATGCCATTAGATGGATCCTGACCCCCATATCCCTTTGGAAGGGGCGTAGGGGCAAATATTGTAAAAATTGAATTATCACAACTTTCAGGCCGAAATTAGAAGGTCCGGGGTGGTTCAGCATTTTGGAGGAAATTTTTTTTTTTTTAATAGGCTAGTTTCCCCACAATGAATGTCCATACATGCCATTAGATGGATCCTGACCCCCATATCCCTTTGAAAGGGCGTAGGGGCAAATATTGTGATAATTTGAATAAACACCAATTTCAGGCCGAAATGGTAAGGGCCGGGGTGGTTCAGCATTTTGGAGGAAAATATTATATTTTTGAATAGGCTAGTTTCCCCACAATGAATGTACATACATGCCATTAGATGGATCCTGACCCCATATCCCTTTGGAAGGGGTGTAGGGGCAAATATTGTAAAAATTTGAATTATCACAACTTTCAGGCCGAAATTAGAAGGTCCGGGGTGGTTCAGCATTTTGGAGGAAAATATATATTTTTTTTAATAGGCTAGTTTTCCCACAATGAATGTCCATACATGCCATTAGATGGATCTTGACCCCCATATCCCTTTGAAAGGGGCGTAGGGGCAAATATTGTGATAATTTGAATAAACACCAATTTCAGGCCGAAATGGTAAGGGCCGGGGTGGTTCAGCATTTTGGAGGAAAATATTATATTTTTTGAATAGGCTAGTTTCCCCACAATGAATGTACATACATGCCATTAGATGGATCCTGACCCCCATATCCCTTTGAAAGGGGCGTAGGGGCAAATATTGTAAAAATTTGAATTATCACAACTTTCAGGCCGAAATTAGAAGGTCCGGGGTGGTTCAGCATTTTGGAGGAAAATATATATTTTTTTTAATAGGCTAGTTTCCCCACAATGAATGTCCATACATGCCATTAGATGGATCCTGACCCCCATATCCCTTTGAAAGGGGCGTAGGGGCAAATATTGTGATAATTTGAATAAACACCAATTTCAGGCCGAAATGGTAAGGGCCGGGGTGGTTCAGCATTTTGGAGGAAAATATTATATTTTTGAATAGGCTAGTTTCCCCACAATGAATGTACATACATGCCATTAGATGGATCCTGACCCCCATATCCCTTTGAAAGGGGCGTAGGGGCAAATATTGTAAAAATTTGAATTATCACAACTTTCAGGCCGAAATTAGAAGGTCCGGGGTGGTTCAGCATTTTGGAGGAAAATATTTTTTTTTTTTAATAGGCTAGTTTCCCACAATGAATGTACATACATGCCATTAGATGGATCCTGACCCCATATCCCTTTGAAAGGGGCGTAGGGGCAAATATTGTGATAATTTGAATAAACACCAATTTCAGGCCGAAATGGTAAGGCCGGGGTGGTTCAGCATTTTGGAGGAAAATATTATTTTTTTTAATAGGCTAGTTTCCCCACAATGAATGTATATACATGCCATTAGATGGATCCTGACCCCCATATCCCTTGGAAAGGGGCGTAGGGGCAAATATTGTAAAAATTTGAATTATCACAACTTTCAGGCCGAAATTAGAAGGTCCGGGGTGGTTCAGCATTTTGGAGGAAAATATATATTTTTTTTTAATAGGCTAGTTTCCCACAATGAATGTCCATACATGCCATTAGATGGATCCTGACCCCCATATCCCTTTGAAAGGGGCGTAGGGGCAAATATTGTGATAATTTGAATAAACACCAATTTCAGGCCGAAATGGTAAGGGCGGGGTGGTTCAGCATTTTGGAGGAAAATATTATATTTTTTGAATAGGCTAGTTTCCCCACAATGAATGTCCATACATGCCATTAGATGGATCTGACCCCCATATCCTTTGAAAGGGCGCGTAGGGGCAAATATTGTGATAATTTGAATAAACACCAATTTCAGGCCGAAATGGTAAGGGCCGGGGTGGTTCAGCATTTTGGAGGAAAAATATTATATTTTTGAATAGGCTAGTTTCCCCACAATGAATGTACATACATGCCATTAGATGGATCCTGACCCCCATATCCCTTTGGAAGGGGCGTAGGGGCAAATATTGTAAAAATTTGAATTATCACAATTTCAGGCCGAAATTAGAAGGTCCGGGGTGGTTCAGCATTTTGGAGGAAAATATATATTTTTTTAATAGGCTAGTTTCCCCACAATGAATGTCCATACATGCCATTAGATGGTTCTGACCCCCATATCCCTTTGAAAGGGGCGTAGGGGCAAATATTGTGATAATTTGAATAAACACCAATTTCAGGCCGAAATGGTAAGGGCTGGGTGGTTCAGCATTTTGGAGGAAAATATAATTTTTTTTAATAGGCTAGTTTCCCACAATGAATGTACATACATGCCATTAGATGGATCCTGACCCCCATATCCCTTTGAAAGGGGCGTAGGGGCAAATATTGTGATAATTTGAATAAACACCAATTTCAGGCCAAAATGGTAAGGGCCGGGGTGGTCAGCATTTTGGAGGAAAATATTATATTTTTTTAATAGGCTAGTTTCCCCACAATGAATGTCCATACATGCCATTAGATGGATCTTGACCCCCATATCCTTTGAAAGGGGCGTAGGGGCAAATATTGTGATAATTTGAATAAACACCAATTTCAGGCCGAAATGGTAAGGGCCGGGGTGGTTCAGCATTTCTGGAGGAAAATATTATATTTTTAATAGGCTAGTTTCCCCACAATGAATGTACATACATGCCATTAGATGGATCCTGACCCCCATATCCTTTGGAAGGGGTGTAGGGGCAAATATTGTAAAAATTTGAATTATCACAACTTTCAGGCCGAAATTAGAAGGTCCGGGGTGGTTCAGCATTTTGGAGGAAAATATATATTTTTTTTTAATAGGCTAGTTTCCCCACAATGAATGTCCTACATGCCATTAGATGGATCTTGACCCCCATATCCCTTTGAAAGGGCATAGGGGCAAATATTGTGATAATTTGAATAAACACCAATTTCAGGCCGAAATGGTAAGGGCCGGGGTGGTTCAGCATTTTGGAGGAAAATATATTTTTATGCCTCGCCACCGAAGGTGGTGCCGGAGGCATCATGTTTCGGTTGTCCGTCCGTACGTCCGTACGTCCTTCCGTCCGTACGTCCGTCCGTCCGTCCCGTTTGACCGTTATCACAATATCTCAAGAACCATTTAAGATTTAAATTAAGACTCGGGAATAGTATTTATCACCATAGAAGACGATCTGATTAGATTTTGGAGTACGTAGGTCAAAGGTACAGGCACAGAGGTCAATTATGAAATTCCTTGTATTGAGTTTGTTAGCGCGATATCTCCAGAACCATTGAGATTAAACTTCAAACTTAAGGATAGTATGTATCACATAGGAAGACGATCTGATTAGATTTTGGAGCACGTATGTCAAAGGTCAAGGGTCACAGAGGTCAACTTATGAAATTCCATACATTGAGATGTTATCATGATATTCAAGAACCACTGGAGATTTAAACTTCAAAATTAGTGATAGTGTGTATCACATAGAAAAAACAATCGATTAATTTTGGGTCACGAGGTCAAAGGTCAAAGGTCACAGGGCTCATTATGTAGCAAAAACAGCTGTGATCCGTTATCTGAACAACCGATTGATGGATTCCTGCAAAACTTTGGTCATGTAAGTATCTTGCAGAGCTGATGAACTGATTAGATTTTGGGGTCACGAGGTCAAAGGTCAAAGGCACAGGGCTCATATGTATGCAAAAACAGCTTGTGATCCGTTATCTGAAGAACGATTGATGGATCCTGCCAAAACTTTGGCATGTATGTATCTTGCAAAGCCAATGAACTGATTAGATTTTGGGGTCACGAGGCAAAGGTCACAGCGCACATTGTGTATGCAAAAACAGCTCGTGATCGCCTTATCTCAAGAACCGATTGATGGATTCTGCCAAACTTTAGGTGTTGTATGTATATTGCAGAGCTGATGAACTGATTAGATTTTGGGGTCATGAGGTAAAGGTCAAGGTCATGCGGCTCATTATGTATGCAAAAATAGCTTGTGATCGTATATCATTAGAACAGATTGATGGATTCCTGCCAAACTTAGATCATTTATGTATCTTGCAGAGCCAATGAATGGTATAAGATCAAAGGTCATGGGCTCATTATGTATGCAAAAATAGCTTGTGGACGCATTCTCATTAGAAACTGACAGAGGATTACATATTTAACTCAGGAAATCTTGCAGAGCCAATGAACTGAGTAGATTTTAGGGTCATGAGGTCAAAGATCAAAGGGTCATATATGTATATGAGAATGCTTGTAATCACGATATTCTGAGAACATGTTAATGGATTACAATTGAACTTGAATTTGAAAAATTTCTTCCGTTTCGGTTTGTAAAATTGCTCTATGACGGAGGCATCATTTTCGACTGCGCGCAGTCGAATCCATCTAGTTTTAATAGGCTAGTTTCCCCACAATGAATGTCCATACATGCCATTAGATGGATCCTGACCTCCATATCCCTTTGAAAGGGGCGTAGGGGCAAATATTGTGATAATTTGAATAAACACCAATTTCAGGCCGAAATGGTAAGGGCCGGGGTGGTTCAGCATTTGGAGGAAATATTTTTTTTTTAATAGGCTAGTTTCCCCACAATGAATGTCCATACATGCCATTAGATGGATCTTGACCCCCATATCCCTTTGAAAGGGGCGTAGGGGCAAATATTGTGATAATTTGAATAAACACCAATTTCAGGCCGAAATGGTAAGGGCCGGGGTGGTTCAGCATTTTGGAGGAAAATATTTTTTTTTTTGAATAGGCTAGTTTCCCCACAATGAATGTACATACATGCCATTAGATGGATCCTGACCCCCATATCCCTTTGAAAGGGGCGTAGGGGCAAATATTGTAAAATTTGAATTATCACAACTTTCGTGCCGAAATGTAAGGGCCAGGGTGGTTCAGCATTTTGAGGAAAATATATTTTTTTTAATAGGCTAGTTTCCCCACAATGAATGTACATACATGCCATTAGATGGATCCTGACCCCCATATCCCTTTGAAAGGGGCGTAGGGGCAAATATTGTAAAAATTTGAATTATCACAACTTTCAGGCCGAAATTAGAAGGTCCGGGGTGGTTCAGCATTTTGGAGGAAAATATATATTTTTTTAATAGGTTAGTTTCCCACAATGAATGTCCATACATGCCATTAGATGGATCTTCTTGACCCCATATCCCTTTGAAAGGGGCGTAGGGGCAAATATTGTGATAATTTGAATAAACACCAATTTCAGGCCGAAATGGTAAGGGCCGGGTGGTTCAGCATTTTGGAGGAAAATATATATTTTTTTTAATAGGCTAGTTTCCCCACAATGAATGTCTATACATGCCATTAGATGGATCCTGACCTCCATATCCCTTTGAAAGGGGCGTAGGGGCAAATATTGTGATAATTTGAATAAACACCAATTTCAGGCCGAAATGGTAAGGGCCGGGGGGGTTCAGCATTTTCGAGGAAAATATTTTTTTTTTTTAATAGGCTAGTTTCCCCACAATGTGTCCATACATGCCATTAGATGGTCCTGACCCCCATATCCCTTTGAAAGGGGCGTAGGGGCAAATATTGTGATAATTTGAATAAACACCAATTTCAGGCCGAAATGGTAAGGCCGGGGGGTGGTTCAGCATTTTGGAGGAAAATATATATTTTTTTTAATAGGCTAGTTTCCCCACAATGAATGTCCATACATGCCATTAGATGGATCCTGACCCCCATATCCCTTTGAAAGGGGCGTAGGGGCAAATATTGTGATAATTTGAATAAACACCAATTTCAGGCCGAAAATGGTAAGGGCCGGGGTGGTTCAGCATTTTCGAGGAAAATATTATATTTTTTGAATAGGCTAGTTTCCCCACAATGAATGTACATACATGCCATTAGATGGATCCTGACCCCCATATCCCTTTGGAAGGGGCGTAGGGGCAAATATTGTAAAATTTGAATTATCACAACTTTCAGGCCGAAATTAGAAGGTCCGGGTGGTTCAGCATTTTGGAGGAAAATATATTTTTTTTTAATAGGCTAGTTTCCCCACAATGAATGTCCATACATGCCATTAGATGGATCTTGACCCCCATATCCCTTTGAAAGGGGCGTAGGGGCAAATATTGTGATAATTTGAATAAACACCAATTTCAGGCCGAAATGGTAAGGGCCGGGGGGTTCAGCATTTTGGAGGAAAATATATATTTTTTTGAATAGGCTAGTTTCCCACAATGAATGTCCATACATGCCATTAGATGGATCCTGACCCCCATATCCCTTTGAAAGGGGCGTAGGGGCAAATATTGTGATAATTTGAATAAACACCAATTTCAGGCCGAATTGGTAAGGGCCGGGGTGGTTCAGCATTTTGGAGGAAAATATTTTTTTTTTTAATAGGCTAGTTTCCCCACAATGAATGTCAATACATGCCATTAGATGGATCTTGACCCCATATCCCTTTGAAAGGGGCGTAGGGGCAAATATTGTGATAATTTGAATAAACACAATTTCAGGCCGAAATGGTAAGGGCCGGGGTGGTTCAGCATTTTGGAGGAAATATATTATTTTTTTTAATAGGCTAGTTTCCCCACAATGAATGTCCATACATGCCATTAGATGGATCCTGACCCCCATATCCCTTTGAAAGGGGCGTAGGGGCAAATATTGTGATAATTTGAATAAACACCAATTTCAGGCCGAAATGGTAAGGGCCGGGGTGGTTCAGCATTTTCGAGGAAAATATTATATTTTTGAATAGGCTAGTTTCCCCACAATGAATGTACATACATGCCATTAGATGGATCCTGACCCCCATATCCCTTTGAAGGGGCGTAGGGGCAAATATTGTGATAATTTGAATAAACACAAATTTCAGGCCGAAATGGTAAGGGCCGGGGGGGTTCAGCATTTTGGAGGAAAATATATATTTTTTTTAATAGGCTAGTTTCCCCACAATGAATGTCCATACATGCCATTAGATGGATCCTGACCCCATATCCCTTTGAAAGGGGCGTAGGGGCAAATATTGTGATAATTTGAATAAACACCAATTTCAGGCCGAAATGGTAAGGGCCGGGGTGGTTCAGCATTTTGGAGGAAAATATTTTTTTTTTTTAATAGGCTAGTTTCCCCACAATGAATGTCCATACATGCCATTAGATGGATCTGACCCCCATATCCCTTTGAAAGGGGCGTAGGGGCAAATATTGTGATAATTTGAATAAACACCAATTTCAGGCCGAAATGGTAAGGGCCGGGGTGGTTCAGCATTTTGGAGGAAAATATATTATTTTTTGAATAGGCTAGTTTCCCCACAATGAATGTCCATACATGCCATTAGATGGATCCTGACCCCCATATCCCTTTGAAAGGGGCGTAGGGGCAAATATTGTGATAATTTGAATAAACACCAATTTCAGGCCGAAATGGTAAGGGCCGGGGTGGTTCAGCATTTTCGAGGAAAATATTTATTTTTGAATAGGCTAGTTTCCCCACAATGAATGTACATACATGCCATTAGATGGATCCTGACCCCCATATCCCTTTGGAAGGGGTGTAGGGGCAAATATTGTAAAATTTGAATTATCACAACTTTCAGGCCGAAATTAGAAGGGCCGGGGTGGTTCAGCATTTTGGAGGAAAATATTTTTTTTTTAATAGGCTAGTTTCCCCACAATGAATGTCCATACATGCCATTAGATGGATCCTGACCCCCATATCCCTTTGAAAGGGGCGTAGGGGCAAATATTGTGATAATTTGAATAAACACCAATTTCAGGCCGAAATGGTAAGGGCCGGGGTGGTTCAGCATTTGGAGGAAAATATATATTTTTTTTGAATAGGCTAGTTTCCCCACAATGAATGTCCATACATGCCATTAGATGGATCCTGACCCCCATATCCCTTTGAAAGGGGCGTAGGGGCAAATATTGTGATAATTTGAATAAACACCAATTTCAGGCCGAAATGGTAAGGGCCGGGGTGGTTCAGCATTTTCGAGGAAAATATTTTTTTTTTTTAATAGGCTAGTTTCCCCACAATGAATGTCCATACATGCCATTAGATGGATCTTGACCCCCATATCCCTTTGAAAGGGGCGTAGGGGCAAATATTGTGATAATTTGAATAAACACCAATTTCAGGCCGAAATGGTAAGGGCCGGGGTGGTTCAGCATTTTCGAGGAAAATATTATATTTTTTGAATAGGCTAGTTTCCCCACAATGAATGTACATACATGCCATTAGATGGATCCTGACCCCCATATCCCTTTGGAAGGGGTGTAGGGGCAAATATTGTAAAAATTTGAATTATCACAACTTTCAGGCCGAAATTAGAAGGTCCGGGGTGGTTCAGCATTTTGGAGGAAAATATTTTTTTTTTTAATAGGCTAGTTTCCCCACAATGAATGTCCATACATGCCATTAGATGGATCCTGACCCCCATATCCCTTTGAAAGGGGCGTAGGGGCAAATATTGTGATAATTTGAATAAACACCAATTTCAGGCCGAAATGGTAAGGGCCGGGGGGGTTCAGCATTTTGGAGGAAAATATATATTTTTTTTAATAGGCTAGTTTCCCCACAATGAATGTCCATACATGCCATTAGATGGATCCTGACCCCCATATCCCTTTGAAAGGGGCGTAGTAGGGCAAATATTGTGATAATTTGAATAAACACCAATTTCAGGCCGAAATGGTAAGGGCGGGGTGGTTCAGCATTTTGGAGGAAAATTTTTTTTTTTTTTAATAGGCTAGTTTCCCCACAATGAATGTCCATACATGCCATTAGATGGATCTTGACCCCCATATCCCTTTGAAAGGGGCGTAGGGGCAAATATTGTGATAATTTGAATAAACACCAATTTCAGGCCGAAATGGTAAGGGCCGGGGTGGTTCAGCATTTTGGAGGAAAATATTATATTTTTTGAATAGGCTAGTTTCCCCACAATGAATGTATATACATGCCATTAGATGGATCCTGACCCCATATCCCTTTGAAAGGGGTAGGGTCAAATATTGTGATAATTTGAATAAACACCAATTTCAGGCCAAAATGGTAAGGGCCGGGGTGGTTCAGCATTTTGGAGGAAATATTATATTTTTTTGAATAGGCTAGTTTCCCCACAATGAATGTACATACATGCCATTAGATGGATCCTGACCCCCATATCCCTTGGAAGGGGGTGTAGGGGCAAATATTGTAAAAATTTGAATTATCACAACTTTCAGGCCGAAATTAGAAGGGCCGGGGTGGTTCAGCATTTTGGAGGAAAATATTTTTTTTTTTTAATAGGCTAGTTTCCCCACAATGAATGTCCATACATGCCATTAGATGGATCCTGACCCCCATATCCCTTTGAAAGGGGCGTAGGGGCAAATATTGTGATAATTTGAATAAACACCAATTTCAGGCCGAAATGGTAAGGGCGGGGTGGTTCAGCATTTTGGAGGAAAATATATATTTTTTTTAATAGGCTAGTTTCCCCACAATGAATGTCCATACATGCCATTAGATGGATCCTGACCCCCATATCCCTTTGAAAGGGGCGTAGGGGCAAATATTGTGATAATTTGAATAAACACCAATTTCAGGCCGAAATGGTAAGGGCCGGGGTGGTTCAGCATTTTGGAGGAAAATATTTTTTTTTTTAATAGGCTAGTTTCCCCACAATGAATGTCCATACATGCCATTAGATGGATCCTGACCCCCATATCCCTTTGAAAGGGGCGTAGGGGCAAATATTGTGATAATTTGAATAAACACCAATTTCAGGCCGAAATGGTAAGGGCCGGGGTGGTTCAGCATTTTGGAGGAAAATATTATATTTTTTGAATAGGCTAGTTTCCCCACAATGAATGTCCATACATGCCATTAGATGGATCCTGACCCCCATATCCCTTTGAAGGGGCGTAGGGGCAAATATTGTGATAATTTGAATAAACACCAATTTCAGGCCGAAATGGTAAGGGCCGGGGTGGTTCAGCATTTTGGAGGAAAATATTATATTTTTTGAATAGGCTAGTTTCCCCACAATGAATGTACATACATGCCATTAGATGGATCCTGACCCCCATATCCCTTTGGAAGGGGTGTAGGGGCAAATATTGTAAAAATTTGAATTATCACAACTTTCAGGCCGAAATTAGAAGGTCCGGGGTGGTTCAGCATTTTGGAGGAAAATTTTTTTTTTTTTTAATAGGCTAGTTTCCCCACAATGAATGTCCATACATGCCATTAGATGGATCCTGACCCCCATATCCCTTTGAAAGGGGCGTAGGGGCAAATATTGTGATAATTTGAATAAACACCAATTTCAGGCCGAAATGGTAAGGGCCGGGGTGGTTCAGCATTTTCGAGGAAAATATTATATTTTTTGAATAGGCTAGTTTCCCCACAATGAATGTACATACATGCCATTAGATGGATCCTGACCCCCATATCCCTTTGGAAGGGGTGTAGGGGCAAATATTGTAAAAATTTGAATTATCACAACTTTCAGGCCGAAATTAGAAGGTCCGGGGTGGTTCAGCATTTTGGAGGAAATTTTTTTTTTTTTTTAATAGGCTAGTTTCCCCACAATGAATGTCCATACATGCCATTAGATGGATCCTGACCCCATATCCCTTTGAAAGGGGCGTAGGGGCAAATATTGTGATAATTTGAATAAACACCAATTTCAGGCCGAAATGGTAAGGGCCGGGGTGGTTCAGCATTTTGGAGGAAAATATTATATTTTTTAATAGGCTAGTTTCCCCACAATGAATGTACATACATGCCATTAGATGGATCCTGACCCCCATATCCCTTTGAAGGGGCGTAGGGGCAAATATTGTAAAAATTTGAATTATCACAACTTTCAGGCCGAAATTAGAAGGTCCGGGGTGGTTCAGCATTTTGGAGGAAAATATATATTTTTTTTAATAGGCTAGTTTCCCCACAATGAATGTACATACATGCCATTAGATGGATCCTGACCCCCATATCCCTTTGAAAGGGGCGTAGGGGCAAATATTGTGATAATTTGAATAAACACCAATTTCAGGCCGAAATGGTAAGGGCCGGGGTGGTTCAGCATTTTGGAGGAAAATATATATTTTTTGAATAGGCTAGTTTCCCCACAATGAATGTATACATGCCATTAGATGGATCCTGACCCCCATATCCCTTGGAAGGGGGCGTAGGGGCAAATATTGTAAAAATTTGAATTATCACAACTTTCAGGCCGAAATTAGAAGGTCCGGGGTGGTTCAGCATTTTGGAGGAAAATATTTTTTTTTTTTAATAGGCTAGTTCCCCACAATGAATGTCCATACATGCCATTAGATGGATCCTGACCCCCATATCCCTTTGAAAGGGGCGTAGGGGCAAATATTGTGATAATTTGAATAAACACCAATTTCAGGCCGAAATGGTAAGGGCCGGGGTGGTTCAGCATTTTCGAGGAAAATATTATATTTTTTGAATAGGCTAGTTTCCCCACAATGAATGTACATACATGCCATTAGATGGATCCTGACCCCCATATCCCTTTGGAAGGGGCGTAGGGGCAAATATTGTAAAAATTTGAATTATCACAACTTTCAGGCCGAAATTAGAAGGTCCGGGGTGGTTCAGCATTTTGGAGGAAAATATATATTTTTTTTAATAGGCTAGTTTCCCCACAATGAATGTACATACATGCCATTAGATGGATCCTGACCCCCATATCCCTTTGAAAGGGGCGTAGGGGCAAATATTGTGATAATTTGAATAAACACCAATTTCAGGCCGAAATGGTAAGGGCCGGGGTGGTTCAGCATTTTGGAGGAAAATATTATATTTTTTGAATAGGCTAGTTTCCCCACAATGAATGTACATACATGCCATTAGATGGATCCTGACCCCCATATCCCTTGGAAAGGGGCGTAGGGGCAAATATTGTGATAATTTGAATAAACACCAATTTCAGGCCAAAATGGTAAGGGCCGGGGTGGTTCAGCATTTTGGAGGAAAAATATTATATTTTTGAATAGGCTAGTTTCCCACAATGAATGTACATACATGCCATTAGATGGATCCTGACCCCCATATCCCTTTGAAAGGGGTGTAGGGGCAAATATTGTGATAATTTGAATAAACACCAATTTCAGGCCGAAATGGTAAGGGCCGGGGTGGTTCAGCATTTTGGAGGAAAATATTATATTTTTTGAATAGGCTAGTTTCCCCACAATGAATGTACATACATGCCATTAGATGGATCCTGACCCCCATATCCCTTTGGAAAGGGGCGTAGGGGCAAATATTGTAAAAATTTGAATTATCACAACTTTCAGGCCGAAATTAGAAGGGCCGGGGTGGTTCAGCATTTTGGAGGAAAATATATATTTTTTTTGATAGGCTAGTTTCCCCACAATGAATGTCCATACATGCCATTAGATGGATCCTGACCCCCATATCCCTTTGAAGGGGCGTAGGGGCAAATATTGTGATAATTTGAATAAACACCAATTTCAGGCCGAAAATGGTAAGGGCCGGGGTGGTTCAGCATTTTGGAGGAAAATATTATTTTTTTGAATAGGCTAGTTTCCCCACAATGAATGTCCATACATGCCATTAGATGGATCTTGACCCCCATATCCCTTTGAAAGGGGCGTAGGGGCAAATATTGTGATAATTTGAATAAACACCAATTTCAGGCCGAAATGGTAAGGGCCGGGGTGGTTCAGCATTTTGGAGAAAATATTATTATTTTTTGAATAGGCTAGTTTCCCCACAATGAATGTACATACATGCCATTAGATGGATCCTGACCCCCATATCCCTTTGGAAGGGGTGTAGGGGCAAATATTGTAAAAATTTGAATTATCACAACTTTCAGGCCGAAATTAGAAGGTCCGGGGTGGTTCAGCATTTTGGAGGAAAATTTTTTTTTTTTTAATAGGCTAGTTTCCCCACAATGAATGTCCATACATGCCATTAGATGGATCCTGACCCCATATCCCTTTGAAAGGGGCGTAGGGGCAAATATTGTGATAATTTGAATAAACACCAATTTCAGGCCGAAATGGTAAGGGCCGGGGTGGTTCAGCATTTTCGAGGAAAATATTATTTTTTGAATAGGCTAGTTTCCCCACAATGAATGTACATACATGCCATTAGATGGATCCTGACCCCCATATCCCTTGGAAGGGGCGTAGGGGCAAATATTGTAAAAATTTGAATTATCACAACTTTCAGGCCGAAATTAGAAGGTCCGGGGTGGTTCAGCATTTTGGAGGAAAATAATATTTTTTTTAATAGGCTAGTTTCCCCACAATGAATGTACATACATGCCATTAGATGGATCCTGACCCCCATATCCCTTTGAAAGGGGCGTAGGGGCAAATATTGTGATATTTGAATAAACACCAATTTCAGGCCGAAATGGTAAGGGCCGGGGTGGTTCAGCATTTTGGAGGAAAATATTATATTTTTTGAATAGGCTAGTTTCCCCACAATGAATGTCCATACATGCCATTAGATGGATCCTGACCCCATATCCCTTTGGAAGGGGCGTAGGGGCAAATATTGTAAAAATTTGAATTATCACAACTTTCAGGCCGAAATTAGAAGGTCCGGGGTGGTTCAGCATTTTGGAGGAAAATATTTTTTTTTTTAATAGGCTAGTTTCCCCACAATGAATGTCCATACATGCCATTAGATGGATCCTGACCCCCATATCCCTTTGAAGGGGCGTAGGGGCAAATATTGTGATAATTTGAATAAACACCAATTTCAGGCCGAAATGGTAAGGGCCGGGGTGGTTCAGCATTTTCGAGGAAAATATTATATTTTTGAATAGGCTAGTTTCCCCACAATGAATGTACATACATGCCATTAGATGGATCCTGACCCCCATATCCTTTGAAAGGGGCGTAGGGGCAAATATTGTAAAAATTTGAATTATCACAACTTTCAGGCCGAAATTAGAAGGTCCGGGGTGGTTCAGCATTTTGGAGGAAAATAATATTTTTTTTAATAGGCTAGTTTCCCCACAATGAATGTACATACATGCCATTAGATGGATCCTGACCCCCATATCCCTTTGAAAGGGGCGTAGGGGCAAATATTGTGATAATTTGAATAAACACCAATTTCAGGCCAAAATGGTAAGGGCCGGGGTGGTTCAGCATTTTGGAGGAAAATATTATATTTTTTGAATAGGCTAGTTTCCCCACAATGAATGTCCATACATGCCATTAGATGGATCCTGACCCCCATATCCCTTGGAAGGGGCGTAGGGGCAAATATTGTGATAATTTGAATAAACACCAATTTCAGGCCGAAATGGTAAGGGCCGGGGTGGTTCAGCATTTTGGAGGAAAATATATTTTTTTTAATAGGCTAGTTTCCCCACAATGAATGTCCATACATGCCATTAGATGGATCCTGACCCCCATATCCCTTTGAAAGGGGCGTAGGGGCAAATATTGTGATAATTTGAATAAACACCAATTTCAGGCCGAAATGGTAAGGGCCGGGGTGGTTCAGCATTTTGGAGGAAAATATTATATTTTTTGAATAGGCTAGTTTCCCCACAATGAATGTACATACATGCCATTAGATGGATCCTGACCCCCATATCCCTTTGGAAGGGGCGTAGGGGCAAATATTGTAAAAATTTGAATTATCACAACTTTCAGGCCGAAATTAGAAGGTCCGGGGTGGTTCAGCATTTTGGAGGAAAATATATATTTTTTTTAATAGGCTAGTTTCCCCAATGAATGTCCATACATGCCATTAGATGGATCCTGACCCCATATCCCTTTGAAAGGGGCGTAGGGGCAAATATTGTGATAATTTGAATAAACACCAATTTCAGGCCGAAATGGTAAGGGCCGGGGTGGTTCAGCATTTTCGAGGAAAATATTATATTTTTTTGATAGGCTAGTTTCCCCACAATGAATGTCCATACATGCCATTAGATGGATCTTGACCCCATATCCCTTTGAAAGGGGCGTAGGGGCAAATATTGTGATAATTTGAATAAACACCAATTTCAGGCCGAAATGGTAAGGGCCGGGGTGGTTCAGCATTTTGGAGGAAAAATATTATTTTTTGAATAGGCTAGTTTCCCCACAATGAATGTACATACATGCCATTAGATGGATCCTGACCCCCATATCCCTTTGGAAGGGGCGTAGGGGCAAATATTGTAAAAATTTGAATTATCACAACTTTCAGGCCGAAATTAGAAGGGTCCGGGGGGGTTCAGCATTTTGGAGGAAAATTTTTTTTTTTTTTAATAGGCTAGTTTCCCCACAATGAATGTCCATACATGCCATTAGATGGATCCTGACCCCCATATCCCTTTGAAAGGGGCGTAGGGGCAAATATTGTGATAATTTGAATAAACACCAATTTCAGGCCGAAATGGTAAGGGCCGGGGTGGTTCAGCATTTTGGAGGAAAATATTTATTTTTGAATAGGCTAGTTTCCCCACAATGAATGTACATACATGCCATTAGATGGATCCTGACCCCCATATCCCTTTGGAAGGGGCGTAGGGGCAAATATTGTAAAAATTTGAATTATCACAACTTTCAGGCCGAAATTAGAAGGTCCGGGGTGGTTCAGCATTTTGGAGGAAAATATTTTTTTTTTATATAGGCTAGTTTCCCCACAATGAATGTCCATACATGCCATTAGATGGATCCTGACCCCCATATCCCTTTGAAAGGGGCGTAGGGGCAAATATTGTGATAATTTGAATAAACACCAATTTCAGGCCGAAATGGTAAGGGCCGGGGTGGTTCAGCATTTTGGAGGAAAATATTATATTTTTTTGAATAGGCTAGTTTCCCACAATGAATGTACATACATGCCATTAGATGGATCCTGACCCCCATATCCCTTTGAAGGGGGCGTAGGGGCAAATATTGTAAAAATTTGAATTATCACAACTTTCAGGCCGAAATGGAAGGCCGGGGTGGTTCAGCATTTTGGAGGAAAATATATATTTTTTTAATAGGCTAGTTTCCCCACAATGAATGTCATACATGCCATTAGATGGATCCTGACCCCCATATCCCTTGGAAGGGGGCGTAGGGGCAAATATTGTAAAAATTTGAATTAACACAATTTCAGGCCGAAATTGGAAGGGCCGGGGGGTTCAGCATTTTGGAGGAAAATATTATATTTTTGAATAGGCTAGTTTCCCCACAATGAATGTACATACATGCCATTAGATGGATCCTGACCCCCATCCTTTGAAAGGGGCGTAGGGGCAAATATTGTGAAAATTTGAATTAACACAATTTCAGGCCGAAATTAGAAGGGCCGGGGTGGTTCAGCATTTTGGAGGAAAATATATATTTTTTTTAATAGGCTAGTTTCCCCACAATGAATGTCCATACATGCCATTAGATGGATCCTGACCCCCATATCCCTTTGAAAGGGGCGTAGGGGCAAATATTGTGATAATTTGAATAAACACCAATTTCAGGCCGAAATGGTAAGGGCCGGGGTGGTTCAGCATTTTGGAGGAAAATATTATATTTTTTGAATAGGCTAGTTTCCCCACAATGAATGTACATACATGCCATTAGATGGATCCTGACCCCCATATCCCTTTGAAGGGGGCGTAGGGGCAAATATTGTAAAAATTTGAATTATCACAACTTTCAGGCCGCCGAAATTAGAAGGGCCGGGGTGGTTCAGCATTTTGGAGGAAATTTTTTTTTTTTTTAATAGGCTAGTTTCCCCACAATGAATGTCCATACATGCCATTAGATGGATCCTGACCCCCATATCCCTTTGAAAGGGGCGTAGGGGCAAATATTGTGATAATTTGAATAAACACCAATTTCAGGCCGAAATGGTAAGGGCCGGGGGTGGTTCAGCATTTTGGAGGAAAATATTATATTTTTTGAATAGGCTAGTTTCCCCACAATGAATGTACATACATGCCATTAGATGGATCCTGACCCCCATATCCCTTGGAAGGGGTGTAGGGGCAAATATTGTAAAAATTTGAATTATCACAACTTTCAGGCCGAAATTAGAAGGTCCGGGGTGGTTCAGCATTTTGGAGGAAATATTTTTTTTTTTTAATAGGCTAGTTTCCCCACAATGAATGTCCATACATGCCATTAGATGGATCCTGACCCCCATATCCCTTTGAAAGGGGCGTAGGGGCAAATATTGTGATAATTTGAATAAACACCAATTTCAGGCCGAAATGGTAAGGGCCGGGGTGGTTCAGCATTTTGGAGGAAAATATTATATTTTTTGAATAGGCTAGTTTCCCACAATGAATGTCCATACATGCCATTAGATGGATCCTGACCCCCATATCCCTTTGAAGGGGCGTAGGGGCAAATATTGTAAAAATTTGAATTAACAACACTTTCAGGCCGAAATTGGAAGGTCCGGGGTGGTTCAGCATTTTGGAGGAAAATATTATATTTTTTTATAGGCTAGTTTCCCCACAATGAATGTACATACATGCCATTAGATGGATCCTGACCCCCATATCCCTTTGAAAGGGGCGTAGGGGCAAATATTGTGATAATTTGAATAAACACCAATTTCAGGCCGAAATGGTAAGGGCCGGGTGGTTCAGCATTTTTGAGGAAAATTATTATTTTTTTTAATAGGCTAGTTTCCCCACAATGAATGTACATACATGCCATTAGATGGATCCTGACCCCCATATCCCTTTGAAAGGGGCGTAGGGGCAAATATTGTGATAATTTGAATAAACACCAATTTCAGGCCGAAATGGTAAGGGCCGGGGTGGTTCAGCATTTTGGAGAAAATATATATTTTTTTAATAGGCTAGTTTCCCCACAATGAATGTACATACATGCCATTAGATGGATCCTGACCCCCATATCCCTTTGAAAGGGGCGTAGGGGCAAATATTGTAAAAATTTGAATTATCACAACTTTCGGGCCGAAATGGTAAGGGCCGGGGTGGTTCAGCATTTTGGAGGAAAATATTATTTTTTTTAATAGGCTAGTTTCCCCACAATGAATGTCCATACATGCCATTAGATGGATCCTGACCCCAATCCCTTTGAAAGGGGCGTAGGGGCAAATATTGTGATAATTTGAATAAACACATTTCAGGCCGAAATGGTAAGGGCCGGGGTGGTTCAGCATTTTGGAGAAAAATATATATTTTTTTAATAGGCTGTTTCCCCACAATGAATGTACCACATGCCATTAGATGGATTCTGACCCCCATATCCCTTTGAAAGGGGCGTAGGGGCAAATATTGTGATAATTTGAATAAACACAATTTCAGGCCGAAATGGTAAGGGCCGGGGTGGTTCAGCATTTTTGAGGAAAATATATATTTTTTTAATAGGCTAGTTTCCCCACAATGAATGTACATACATGCCATTAGATGGATCCTGACCCCCATATCCCTTTGAAAGGGGCGTAGGGGCAAATATTGTGATAATTTGAATAAACACCAATTTCAGGCCGAAATGGTAAGGGCCGGGTGGTTCAGCATTTTGGAGGAAAATATTATATTTTTTTAATAGGCTAGTTTCCCCACAATGAATGTACATACATGCCATTAGATGGATCCTGACCCCCATATCCCTTTGAAAGGGGCGTAGGGGCAAATATTGTAAAAATTTGAATTATCACAACTTTCAGGCCGAAATTAGAAGGTCCGGGGTGGTTCAGCATTTTGGAGGAAAATATTATATTTTTTGAATAGGCTAGTTTCCCCACAATGAATGTCCATACATGCCATTAGATGGATCCTGACCCCCATATCCCTTTGAAAGGGGCGTAGGGGCAAATATTGTGATAATTTGAATAAACACCAATTTCAGGCCGAAATGGTAAGGGCCGGGGTGGTTCAGCATTTTGGAGGAAAATATTTTTTTTTTTGAATAGGCTAGTTTCCCCACAATGAATGTCCATACATGCCATTAGATGGATCCTGACCCCCATATCCCTTTGAAAGGGCGTAGGGGCAAATATTGTAAAATTTGAATTAACACAATTTCAGGCCGAAATTGTAAGGGCCGGGGTGGTTCAGCATTTTGGAGGAAAAATATTATATTTTTGAATAGGTTAGTTTCCCCACAATGAATGTACATACATGCCATTAGATGGATCCTGACCCCATATCCCTTTGAAAGGGGCGTAGGGGCAAATATTGTGATAATTTGAATTAACAACAACTTTCAGGCCGAAATGGTAAGGGCCGGGGTGGTTCAGCATTTTGGAGGAAAATATATATTTTTTTTAATAGGCTAGTTTCCCCACAATGAATGTACATACATGCCATTAGATGGATCCTGACCCCCATATCCCTTTGAAAGGGGCGTAGGGGCAAATATTGTAAAAATTTGAATATCACAACTTTCAGGCCGAAATTAGAAGGTCCGGGGTGGTTCAGCATTTTGGAGGAAAATATTTTTTTTTTGAATAGGCTAGTTTCCCCACAATGAATGTCCATACATGCCATTAGATGGATCCTGACCCCCATATCCCTTTGAAAGGGGCGTAGGGGCAAATATTGTGATAATTTGAATAAACACCAATTTCAGGCCGAAATGGTAAGGGCCGGGGTGGTTCAGCATTTGGAGGAAAATATTTTTTTTTTTTAATAGGCTAGTTTCCCCACAATGAATGTACCATACATGCCATTAGATGGATCCTGACCCCATATCCCTTTGAAAGGGGCGTAGGGGCAAATATTGTAAAAATTTGAATTATCACAATTTCAGGCCGAAATTAGAAGGCCGGGGTGGTTCAGCATTTTGGAGGAAAATATTATTTTTTTTTAATAGGCTAGTTTCCCCACAATGAATGTACATACATGCCATTAGATGGATCCTGACCCCCATATCCCTTTGAAGGGGCGTAGGGGCAAATATTGTGAAAATTTGAATTAACACAATTTCAGGCCGAAATTAGAAGGGCCGGGGTGGTTCAGCATTTTGGAGGAAAATATTTTTTTTTTTAATAGGCTAGTTTCCCCACAATGAATGTCCATACATGCCATTAGATGGATCCTGACCCCCATATCCCTTTGAAAGGGGCGTAGGGGCAAATATTGTGAAAATTTGAATAACCACAATTTCAGGCCGAAATGGTAAGGGCCGGGTGGTTCAGCATTTTGGAGGAAAATATTTTATTTTTTAATAGGTTAGTTTCCCCACAATGAATGTACATACATGCCATTAGATGGATCCTGACCCCCATATCCCTTTGAAAGGGGCGTAGGGGCAAATATTGTAAAAATTTGAATTAATCACAACTTTCAGGCCGAAATGTAAGGGCCGGGGTGGTTCAGCATTTTGGAGGAAAAAATTATTATTTTTTGATATAGGTTAGTTTCCCCACAATGAATGTACATACATGCCATTAGATGGATCTGACCCCATATCCTTTGAAAGGGGCGTAGGGGCAAATATTGTAAAAATTTGAATTATCACAACTTTCAGGCCGAAATTAGAAGGTCGGGGTGGTTCAGCATTTTGGAGGAAAATATATTTTTTTTTAATAGGCTAGTTTCCCCACAATGAATGTCCATACATGCCATTAGATGGATCCTGACCCCCATATCCCTTTGAAAGGGGCGTAGGGGCAAATATTGTAAAAATTTGAATTACACCAACTTTCAGGCCGCCGAAATTAGAAGGGCCGGGGTGGTTCAGCATTTTGGAGGAAAATATATTTTTTTTTAATAGGTTAGTTTCCCCACAATGAATGTCATACATGCCATTAGATGGATCCTGACCCCCATATCCCTTTGAAAGGGGCGTAGGGGCAAATATTGTGATAATTTGAATAACACCAATTTCAGGCCGAAATGGTAAGGGCCGGGGTGGTTCAGCATTTTGGAGGAAATATTTTATTTTTTAATAGGCTAGTTTCCCCACAATGAATGTACATACATGCCATTAGATGGATCCTGACCCATATCCCTTTGAAAGGGGCGTAGGGGCAAATATTGTGATAATTTGAAATAAACACCAATTTCAGGCCGAAATGGTAAGGGCCGGGGTGGTTCAGCATTTTGGAGGAAAATATTATTTTTTTTGAATAGGCTAGTTTCCCCACAATGAATGTCATACATGCCATTAGATGGATCCTGACCCCCATATCCCTTTGAAAGGGGCGTAGGGGCAAATATTGTAAAATTTGAATTAACACAACTTTCAGGCCGAAATTGTAAGGGCCGGGGTGGTTCAGCATTTTGAAGGAAAAAAATATTTTTTTTTGAATAGGCTAGTTCCCCACAATGAATGTACATACATGCCATTAGATGGATCCT